>NC_048597.1:134775701-135053201 GCF_003668045.3 Cricetulus griseus
CGAGCACCATGCCTGGCTGCCAAGTGGCCGGTTTTAATGGAGTTGCAGCTAAAGTGATGATGTAGCCAGCTTGCAGGAAAGAGCAGGTGATTTTTGATATGTTTAGAACTATCAAATGAATTACATTGAGGGTAGTCAAATAAAATAGACCACTCCACCACAGTCACTGCATAGAAAGTGGTTAAGTTTGACATAAAACATGTTGAATGTTACGAAAACAAATATTGTACTGAATTTAGTCTCTCAGGAAAAAAAATAAATTACTTTGTTGAAAAAAAAAAAAGAGCAGGTGATTCAGGTTCTGTGATTACTCAGTGGACCAGGTAGATGTGCTGGCCTTTGAACTCCTGCTCTGCTCTTCTCCAGACAGTACCATGTCAGCCTCACCGAAATGATTCTAGCCCTTCAGAACTGTGAGGAAAGGAGAGAAAGTGAAGGTAGCCAAAGAAACCCCTTGACTTCTAGCTCCAAGAAATAAACCTCAGTAACTCTGGCACCTGAGGCAGAAGTAGGAGGGTCAGAAGTTCATGGTCAGCTTTGGGTATATAGTGAATCTGAGTCTAGCCTGAGGTACATGAGACCCTGTCTCAAGGAAAAGAAAGAATAAGGGAAGGAGAGGGGGAAAGGAGGGAGGGAGGGAGGGAGGACCAGAGGCAGGAGGCTCTCTTCACCAGTGGCTCTTTCTCCCTTGGCATTTCTGCTTCTGGCCTCTCCCGGAAGGATCTGGCCTCTCATCTTCAGGATGTGGCCTTGGAACACACCTTTCTGACCCTGAGGAGGAATTATCACGGATACAATGAGCCAGATGACTTCTCTACACAGTGGAACATTGCCATGGAGAAGGTGAGTCATGCCTTTTATAACATACCGCTGAAATAGATATAGTGGGAAATTGATCATTTTACCTTTTCTTGTGTGGGGTACCTTAGACAAACAACACCAAACTCTTCTCCCAGGTGTAAGCATTGTGACAGATTGGATGAGATGGACAGGGATAGATTCTGGCACTTGGGAGTCACAGAATACTGAGTGTTACAGATGGGATGGAAAGGTATTCTGGCACTCAGAGCCAAAGAATACCACAGGTCACAGTAAGCTTAGTTGCTTACAGCCCTGCTTCAGGGGAAGGCTTCCCCAGTGTATCAGCTCTGCTCTGGCAGGGGAGGGCTTCCCCAGTGAAGTTATAGTTTGGCTTGGGTCCCAGGAGTGTAGTGTAACAACTCCTCTTTGCTAGGGGAAGGGTTCCCAGGTGAAAGTGTTATAGCCCTGCTCGGCTCTGCTCTGGCTCCCTGAAAAGTTGTTATTTCTCTTCCCCACTCCATTCCCACAAAGTAAGGTCTCACCCAAACCTCATTCAAGAGATTTATTTGTGAGGGAATAATTCAGGAGAGTGGCTGCCTCTGCCAGGGTGGAAGAGGACAGCAGGACAGACTGACAGGCACAAGCTGAACAGACACGGAGGGGTATGTATGTGTGTGTGTGTGTGGTATATAGAGGGATTCTTAGGGGCAGAGTTTTTCCAGGGAGATTTCCAGGGTGGGGATTGGTCAGATTTCAATCCCTGAGGTCAGAATGGCTAGATCTCCTGCTCAGGCATTGGTTGGTTTTCTGCACAGGTTTAGGGTCAGATTTGGCTTTGGTTTCAGGGCCAAAGTGTGTTTCCTTCACTGGTTCTTTTTAGTCTTTTGGCTCTAATTTTAGGGCCAGGGTGTATTTCTTTCATTGGCTCTGACTCCAGGACCAAAGTATGTTTCTTTGGCTCTGCTCAGGGTGTGTTTCTTTAGCTGGTCCTTTTTCCTTACACCAGGCACATTTCAACTGTTTAAAAATGAGTCTCATGTAGCTGACCAGGCCTTGAACTCACTCACTCAGCTGACAATGGAGGTGCTCCTGCAGGTGCTACCCCAGTGTCCAGCCTTCTGAATAGATGATCTCAAGCCCCTTGAGAAGTCTGATGGGCAGTCACCATGATAGAAATGAGCCCCAGTTAGTTCTCTGAAGACCTGCATGTCCAGAGTCAGATATCTGTGGATTGAAAAGAGTGAACAAAGATGGCAAGACGGCTTAGTAAGTAAAGGCGCTTGCCATGTACCTCACAGTCTGAGTCCAGGCCCTGGAACCCTCATGGCAGAAGACAAGAGCTGACTACTGAAGTTGTCCTCTAATCTATACACTTGTGTCATAGCACAAATATGCAATAATAATAATAATAATAATAGAGAAATAAAAGTAGAGAAAATGTAGACTGGGCATGGTGGTGCATGCCTTTAATCCCAGTATTCAAAAGGCAGAGGCAGGCCCTGGTCTACATGCCAGCTCCATGCAGCCAGGGCTACACAGTGAGATGCTGTCTCAAAACAAAACAAAACAAAACAAACATTGTCTTTAAAAGGACTTATGCGGCAGGTCACACTTGCAATCTCAGCACATGAGAGGCTGAGGCAGGAGCATCATCGTGAGTTCAACTACAGCCTGAGCGCAGATTGGGAGGTAACCTGGACAGGTCCTTATGAATTACAGAAAAGAGGCTAGTTTCTGCTCTATTCTGTGGTGTCAGAGCCCTGGGAGAAGAGTGCGGTGACTCTGGAGTGACAATGACTTTCTTGGTGCTGCTTTATCATCTACAGGGGAGTCTAAATAATGTATGTGAGCAAGTGTGTCCAGGAGGACATCGAGTGTCCTGCTCCATCACTCCCCACCTTGGTCCCTGGAGGCAGGGTCTCTCACTGAATCTGGAAGCTAGACTGGCAGCCGGCAAACCCCGGTGATTCCCCATCTCTGCCTCCCAGCACTGGAGTTACGGGCACAAAGGGCATGCCTGGCTTTTTTCATGGTTGTTGGGGATTCGAACTCAAGTCCTCATGCTTGGGCAGTAAGTGTTCCTCCCACTGAGACACCTCCACAGGCCTTGGGGAGTCATTAATTCCCCTTCTCTTGCAGCTGAAGTGCTGTGGGTAAATAATTACACAGATTTTGCTGGCTCTCCCTTTCAAGTGACAGCTGGCCACACCTACCCCAGGGGCTGTTGTAAATCTATAGGCAGCGCAAACTGTGATGCGCATAGTATGTCCTCAGATCTCATCTACCAAGAGGTAACTTAAACATTTTATTGTGTGTTGTCTTAGAGACTCCAGGAGCTCACAACTGTGGGAACTGCGCCCAAAGTTGGGGGGGGGAGGGAGAGAGAGAGAGAGAGAGAGAGAGAGAGAGAGAGAGAGAGAGAGAGAGAGAGAGAGAGAGAGAGACTCATTGACTGTTCAGCTCATTTTGATAACATCACTTTGGGCTAACAAGTCTGCTTCCCGATACTGTGACAAAACACTGAGATTATCAGCTGAAAAAGACGGAATAGTAATTGGTCAGGGTGGCTCAAACTGATAACCCTCAGCACTGAGGAGGCTGAGGCAGGGGGATCAATGAGTCTGGCCAGCAAGATGCTTAGTGGGTACAGGCTTACTCCCAAGGCCGACACAACCTGAGTTTAGTCTGTGGGACAATTCCATATGCCCACCATGGCATGTGTACCATGAGCATGGGCATATAGTCAGGAATTAATAAGGCTGGAGAGATGTCTTGGTGGTCGTTCAATGCTCTTGTTCTTGTAGAGCATCTGGGCTTGAGGCCCAGCACCCACATGGTGGCATAAAACTGTACATAATTTCAGTTCCAAGGGATTGGATACCTTCTGTGGGCACCAGGCACTCTCACGATACATGTACGTGTCACTGGTTGCTTTTATTTTACTCTTTGGGAGGCCCACCCCCCGGCTCCCAAATTAATCCCAAAGAGGCTTATTCTCATTTATAAATGCCTGGTTTAGTTTGGCTTATTTCTAACCAGCTTTTCTTAAATTATCCTGTCTAGGGGCTGGGGAGATGGCTCAGAGGCTAAGAGCACTGGCTGCTCTTCCAAAGGTCCTGAGTTCAATTCCCAGCAACCACATGGTGGCTCACAACCATCTATAATGAGATCTGGTGCCCTCTTCTGGTGTGCAGGCATAATGCAGGCAGAAGACTGTGTGTGTGTGTGTGTGTGTGTGTGTGTGTGTGTGTGTGTGTGCGTGTTGTGTATCTTAAAAAAAAAGCCATCAGTGTTGGCACACACCTTTGATCTCAGCACTTGGGAGGCAGAGGCTGGCAGATTTCAGTGAGTTTGAGGCCAGCCTGGTCTACAAAGTGAGTTCCAGGACAGAGCCAGGAAAGTTACACAGAGAAACCCTGTCTCAAAAAACCCAAAAACCAAATAAATAAATAGATATCCTGTCTATCTTTTGCCTCTGGGCTTTTACCCTTCTCTATTTCTGTATATCTTTTCTTTACTTCTTACTCCATCATGGCTTGCTGTGTAGCTGGGTGCCTGGCCCCTGATGTCCTCCTCTCCTCCTTTTCTTGATCTTTGATCTTTTCCTCCCAGATTTCTCCTCCTGTTTGTTCTCTCTGCCTGCCAGCCCCACCTATCCTTTCTCCTGCCTTGCTCTTTACTAGACCAATCAGGTATTTTAGGCAGGCAAAGTACACAGCTTCACAGAGTTAAACATATGCAACACATCTTTACATCATTAAACAAATGTTCCACAGCATAAACAAATGTAACACACCTTAAAGTAATATTTCACAACATACATGCATACATGCAAAATACCCTTACACTTAAAACAAAATTAAAAAAAATTAATTGAACAAAAAGAGTGACTGAGGGCCACAGGAGTGAGGATAATCTTGGGCCCCATTGTTGTTAGTGTTCAGAGCTTCCTTTCCTGGGACTAAGAGGAAGGGGTTTGATTGCTAAGGGGCTCAGCACTGGTGGGTCCTTGTTTTGATTGACAAGATTGGGCTAAAGGAACTTGGCTCTATTGTGTATTCCCTTTCCCATGAGGCCTCTGATTTCACTCTAGCACACACTCTATTATGTATACATATGCACATATAATATGTATAAGATGGTAAATAGGGGACTCTCCCTGAAAATTCACTTGAGGCCACAGTCCACCTTACTGAATGTGAACCATAAGCGGCCCAGGCTGGACTGACCTCCTCACCTCACACCCAGATACACTGAGAAATTCATTTGAATAGAAACTCTGATGGTCATCAGGGAATGGAAAACTATTGCTTTTGTGTGCTTGTTTTTAAATTATATCATTTATCCATTTAGCGGGGCACACATGTGCCACAAGGCATATATGAAGGCCAGAGAACGATTTTCAGGAATCAGTTTTCTCCTTCTGCCATGTGGACCTTGGGGCTTGAACTCAGGTCTTCAGCCTTGGCAGCAAGCGCTTTACCGGCAGAGCTACATTGCCATGGGTGCATCGTTAGGAAAGGGGTGTGGGTACATGGTTAGAAGACTGTGTATTCCAGTCCCCTCTCCCATAAGACAGAGAGGAGAAGCACCCAGCTCACCAGACTGAGAGATGAATGAGAAAATACAGAGAAAGGAATGAGACGTTGAATATAGTTCATGCAGCCCTTCTATTCATTCATATGTAAAGAGTACTCAGAAATAAGAAACACAGGCTCAGTGCGGGAACATATCCTTAGTATGTGTGAAGCCCTGGGTTCAGGCTAAGAGACAGGAGAGAGGAGGAAGGAGAAAGAGGGATGCATATACCCATGGGGAGGGTAAAAAGGAAAGAGGAGGAGAGAGAGGAGGAGGAGGAGGAGGAGGGATGCACTTGCCCATAATCCCAGCACTTTGAAGGTTGAAGCAGAAGCCAAGCTTGAGGTCAGCCTGGGCGATATACTTAGATACTATCTTAAGTAAACAAACAAGTAAATAAAATAAATGAAACCAAGGCTGGGAATGTAACCAAGTAAGTAGTGTGCTAACCTAGAATGCATGAGACCTTTGGTTTGGTCCCCAGGACCACATAAACCAACTGTGTTGCATACACTTATAATCCCAGTACTTGGGAAATGAGGAGTTCGAGGTCATCCTCCACTATATAAAAGAGTTCTAAGCTAGCCTGTGCTATGTGAGACCTTGTCTCAAAAGAAAAACAAAAAACACGGGGACTGGATAGGTAGCTCAGTGGTTAAGAACACTTGGTGCTCAACCAGGAAACCTGAGTTCAGGCTCCAACACCCACAATAGGCAGCTAATGAATGCTTGTAACTGGGTTTCTATTACTGTGCTTAAGAAAACCATGACTAAAAGCAACCTGGGGAGTAAACCTGGGTTTATTTCACTTTACATTTTAGCTTATCATTGAGGGAAGTCAAGGCAGGATCTAAAGCAGAGGCCATAGAGGAACACTGCTTGCTGGCTTATTCACGGCTTGTTCAGCTTGCTTTCTTATACAAGCCAGGACCACCGCCCAGAGAATGGTACACCCAACAGTGGCTATACTGGCTCCTCCCACATCAACCATCAATCCAAGCAGATGCCCACAGATCTACCCACAGGACAATCTAACGAAGGATTTTCCTCAATTGATGTTCCTCTTCCCGATGACTCTAGCTTGTTTCAAGTTGACTGAAATACAAAATACCACTTGTCAGTTTGATGTACCAGTACAACACAATTAAACCACACCCTTCCTTTCTTGTTTACCCCAAGATCTTATATTAATATCACAGTAGCATTGCAATTGTTTCTTGCTTTTTTTTTTTTTTTTTTTGAAAGACAGCTTCTCTTGTGTAGCCCTGGCTGTCCTGGAACTCACAGGGATCTGCCTGCATTGGCCTCCAAAGTACCAGTATTAAAGTTGTGTGCCACCACCGCCCTGATTTAAAAAAACAAAACAACCAAAACATTCTACATTTTGACTTTTAAAAGTCCCATCATCCTTAAAAATTCAAACACCATACAAGTAGTCTCTTTTAAGTATTTAAAGTCTCTCTAAAAATCCAAAATGTCTTAATGGGGGCTCCTGTAAAAAAAAAAAAAAAATTTAAAGTTACATACTGTCTTACTCCAAGAGGGAAGAACTGGGTCACATTCAAACCAAAGCAAAACCACAGACCAACAGCGTGAAGCTCAGTGCTGGAGGTCTGAGACTCTTGATCCAGGTTCCAGAGGGCCGTGGAACTCCCCTCTTGGGGTCTGATGCTCACATAGCTCCTCTCACAGACTGAGGTCAGCTCCACTCCACAGCAGCTGCTGCCATTGCTGGTCATCCCATGGGATTGGCATCTCCAAAATGCTTGGGTCCCCATTGCAACTGGGATGGCATTTCAGTAGTCTCTGCCAGGCACTCTTCAGGGACTAACCCTGCCGGATAATGCCAGCCGAAGGCGCTCTCCAGGCTCCCTTCAGTACCGGGCTCTCTGCAGCCACTGGGGCTGCACCATCACAGTGGCCTCTCCCGGCCTCGCCCAGCGCCCAGCGCCCAGTCTCAGCTGCGTCCCATGACCCTCTTGTCTTCAAATCCAGTACTGCCTGGGAAGCTCACACATTACCAAGTTCAGATGCCAGCATGAGGTACAGCCTCGGCCGCCTCTGGACCACAGCATCTGAGTGCTGATCAGGAGGATGCACTTTTCCATAGATGTCTCAGGGATGCTGATCTCTTCTTGTCTCAGCTGATTCTTCAGCCCCAGCTGCTAAGGATTGAAGGTTACAGTTTAGTGCTTTTTTGTCTCTTGTTAGTCACAGCCAGTCTTTTGAGTTCCAGCTAATCAGAGCTATAGACTTTTGCTTGTTTGTTTTTCGAGACAGGGTTTCTCTGTATTGCTTTGGAGCCTGTTCTGGAACTCGCTCTGTAGACCAGGATGGCCTTGAATTCACAGAGATCCGCCTGCCTCTGCCTCTGCCTCCCCAGTGCTGGGATTAAAGGCATGTGTGCCACCAACACCAGGCTGAGCTATAGATTCAATTCAAAATGTTAAATGGCTCTCATAGAGTCTTTAAGGGCCTCTCAAACTTCCCTCTGAAATTTCACAAGCCAGGCCATCATGCTATGTACTGCTCTCAGAATTTTCTTCCAAGTTCCCAAAGCACTCATTAAATTCTTATCTTATTTAGGGTTTTTATCACTGTGATGAAACACCATGACCAAACACAACTTGGGAGAAAGGGTTTATTTTACTTACATTTCACAGAGGGAAGCCAGAGCAGGAACTTGGAGGCAGGAACCGATGCAGAGGCCATGGAGGGGTGCTGATTTCTGGCTTGCTCAGTCTGCTTTCTTACAGAACTCAAGAACACCAGCTCAGGGGTGGCACTACCCACAATGGATTGGACCCTCCCCCATCAATCACTAATTAAGAAATTGGCCCATAGGCTTGCCTACAGCCTGATCTATTGAGGCGTTTCTCTCATTGAGGTTTCCTCCTCTCAAAAAACTAGTCAGCACAGCTCTGAACATTCAATGGCCTTTCTGGCCCATAGTTCCAAAGTCCTTCCACAGTCTTCTCAAAAACATGGTCAGGTGTGTTACAGAAATACCCTACTCCTGGAACTAATTTCTGTCTTAGGGTTCCTTTCTTTCCCTCCCTTCCTCTCTTCCTCCCTCCCTTCCTCCCTTTCTCTTTTGGATTTTTGAGACAGAGTTTCTCTGTGTAGCCTTGGCTGTCCTGGAGCTAGCTCTGTACACCAGACTGGCCTTGAACTCAGAGGTCTGCCTGCCTCCACCTTCCAAGTGCTGGGATTAAAGGAATGCACCACCACCACCTGGGGCTGTCTTAGGGTTTCTACTGCTGTAATAAAACACTATGACCAAAGAAACTTGGAAGGAAAGAGTTTATTTGTGTTACAGGTCATAGTCCATCACTGAAGGAAGTCAGGGCAGGAACCTAGAGACAAGAGCTGATGCAGAAGTCATGGAGTTGTGCTGCTTACTGGCTTGCTTTCCATGGTTTAGCCTGCTTTCTTATAGCACTCAGAACCACCTGCCCAGGGATGGTACTGCTCACACATCTATCATTAATCAAAAATTAAAAATGTCTCATATATCTGCCCACAGGCCAATCTGATGGAGGCATTTTTTTCTCAACTGAAGTTTCCTCTTTCCAGATAATTCTAGTTTGTGTCATGTTTACAAAAGTCAACCAGGACAGGTACCCTCTTTTGGCCTCTGAGGGAC
Source organism: Cricetulus griseus (assembly GCF_003668045.3). Taxonomy (NCBI): domain Eukaryota; kingdom Metazoa; phylum Chordata; class Mammalia; order Rodentia; family Cricetidae; genus Cricetulus; species Cricetulus griseus. The sequence goes on from NC_048597.1 coordinate 134,784,727, forward strand.
ATGCACACATGCTTAAGCGCTCTCTCTCTCTCTCTCTCTCTCTCTCTCTCTCTCTCTCTCTCTCTCTCTCTCTTCTCTCACCACACACACACACACACACACACACACACTAATAATAAAACAAAAATTTAAAACTAAAACAGAAGAAAAAGAAGGGAAAGAGAAGCCAGGCATTATGGTCCACAACTTTAATCCCAGCGCTCAAGAGGCAAAGGCAGGCAGATCTCTGTGAATTTGAAACCAACCTGGTCTACTTAGTAAGTTCCTGGACAGCAGGGACTATATAATAAGACCCTGTCTTGGAGGGGAAAAAAGAAGAACAAGAAAGGGAAGAATTAACAGCTGATTCATTCCATGTGAATTCTTGAAGTCCTTACAAAACTCTCATAGTATTGGTCCTGTTGGGGTTGGGGCAGCCAAGGCACAGAGAAGCACCTTAACTTGCCTGAGATCACACAGCCCCTGAGGATGGGCTGACTGGTCACACCCATTCTCTAACACAGATTGGGAGAAGGGAGTGAAAAGGAAGCCAGGCCACACATGAAAGAACCCCAGAACTCTACCTCTTCCACAGGGACAGGAGTGGCCAAAGGGTGGGCTTCAGAGAGCCCTGGAGTTCCTGAGCTGCTAACAGCTCTGGCCTATCTGTGTCTCAGGGCTGCTTCGTCAAATTTCTGAGAATCACCAGGACCCAGAGCTTCCCCTGAGCTCAGTCTCCTTGGGAGCAGCAGCGGTGCAGTAAAACCCCACCTCTCTGGAACAAGTTCAACTTTGAAAAAAGTGACATCAACTGATTTGGTTGTGTGCATGCACATGCCACAACACACGTGTGGATGTAAGACAGAGGACAGCATGCTAGAGTCGGTTCTCTCCTTAAACATGTGGATCCCACGGATCAAACTTGGGTCATCAGGTTTGGTCACAAGGTCCTGTACCCACTAAGCCATCTCACCAGCTCCAGTCAAACTCTTTATGGAGAACACAGAAAATGCTGAACAGTGTTCTAGGGGCCAGAGACACGGCAGTGAGGGAAAGTCTGAAATCTCTGCTGTGGTGGAGTCAAGAGTCAAGAGAAGACAGAAATGTCTCAGTTCAAAACATTTGATGACTAGCCAAGGAATGGTGATGCACAGCCTTAATCCCAGCGTTTGGGAGCAGGCGAATCTCTGTGGATTTGAACAAAGGGAGTTCTAGGATATCCAGGGCTGTTACACAGAGAAACCCTGTCTTGAAAAACAAAACAACAAAACAAACAAACAAAAGCCCTAACATTTTCTTGTGATATGAGCAGTAAGGAAGCCAAGATGGCTTCTCTGAGGAGTTGTTACCTGGCCTGGTGCCTGGGGACGTGAGTACAAGTTTATCATGGGGCTGGAAAGATGGCTTTGTGGTCAGAGAGCCAGCAGCACCCACAGCTCCAGATCCAGGGAATGCATCACTCTGGCTTCTTTGGGCACCTGCACCTGAGTGCATATAGGCCCACACAGGCAAACACACAAAAATAAAACTAACTCGTACTGGGTGTTGTGACACAGAACTTTAATCCCAGAACTTGGAAGGGAGAAACCAGGGGAATCTCTGAGTTTGAGGCCACCTTGATCCTGTGGCTAGATGAGAGTGAGCCAGGGGGTATATTGACACAGATCATTTGTGACCTGTGGGCTCAGGGAGAGGTTTAGCTCTTATTTGTTACAGAAAGTTGTAGTAGGCTTTCTAGGATCGGGCAGGCCCCAAATTATAACATGGAGACTTCTTATTAATTAAAAAGCTTGGCCTTAGGGCTGGAGAGATGGCTCAGAGGTTAAGAGCCCTGGCTGCTCTTCCAGAGGTCCTGAGTTCAATTCCCAGCAACCACACAGTGGCTCACAACCATCTATAACGGAATCTGACCTCTTCCAGCCTATAGGTATACATGAAAGCAGGGCACTCACATAAAAAGTAAACAAATATTAAAAAAAAAAAGCTTGGCCTTAGCTTAGGTTTGTTTCTAACTAGCTCTTATAACTTAGATTAACCCATTTCTATTAATCTATGTGCTGTCACGTGGCTCATGGCTTTCACCTCTCCTCCTGTATGTCCTGCTTCCTCTATGTCTACTCTGGCATCAGTCCCATGCCTAGATTCATCTCTTCTTTTCTCTCTGCCCAGAAGTCCCACCTAACCTTGTCCTGCCTAGCTATTGACTATTCAGCTCTTTATTACACCAATCAAGAGATGCCTTGGCAAAGATATATCTTCACATATTCCACAACAGAAAGTTATGGAAGATTTGTGTCTTCCTTCCTTCCTTCCTTCCTTCCTTCCTTCCTTCCTTCCTTCCTTCCTTCCTTCCTTTTGTTCTTCCAGCATATTTGCCTATACGTCAGAAGAGGGCACCAGATCCCACTATAGATGGCTGTGAGCCAACATATGGTTGCTGGGAATTGAACTCAGGACTTCTAGAAGAGCAACCAGTGCTCTTATCCTCTGAACCATCTCCAGTCCCCCACCCCCTTTTGAGACGGTTTCTCACTAATTATCTCTGGCTGACCTCACTAGACCAGGCTGGTCTCAAACTCACAAAGATCTACCTGCCTTTGCCTCCTGAGCACTAGGAATGCCTGTGTGATGCCATGCCTGGCTCCTTTTCATTTTCTGATTCCTAGGATGGTCCTCCTGCCTCTACTTCCCCAGAGCTGGACTCACAGGCATGCACTACCTGGACCCAGGCTTTACCCATGCTAGGCAGGGGCAACGCCAACTGGGTCACATCCTCAGTCAGGCTCTTCTGTTTTGCTTTTTGAGATAGTCTTACTCTATAGCCCAGGCTGGCCTCAAACTCCATATGTAGCCCAGGTTGGCCTTAAACCCATGGCAGTCCTCCTGCAGACAGGCAGTGTCACCAAATACTATTTGATACATTTTTGTTTGGAGTTTGGGGTCTTGAGATATGATCTTACTGTGTAGGCCAATCTCAATGAACCAAACCCCCGCCTCAACCTCCCAAGTACTGAGATCACTGGTGTGTGCTGCCACAACTGGCTTTAGAATTCTTGTTGGCACTGTTTCTTTGTTTTTAAGGGACTCCTGTATCTTAGGCTGGCCCTAAACTCACTGTGTAGCTGACTGACCGTGAACCTCCGGAATCACCCTCATGCCCCACCCCCAGCCAGGGGTTCATTTTAAATAATGGTTCAGGGAAGGTGAATGTCTCTGGTCTGGGGAGAGCAGAGAGGTGTGCTTGAAAGGTACAGGACACAGAGGGAACCTTCACTTCATGACAACCTGTTCTTGCTGTGAATCATCCAGGTCCTATCACAACTCCATCCCTGGGGAAAATGCTCCTCCTACTGGCAGATCTAGTCACCTCCTAGAGGGCCACCTCTAGAAAGAGGAAGAGAAGGGTTACACTGTCAGTCCCAGCACTGGGGAGGTTGACACACAAAAGATGCTACAGCCTAGTTCCAAATTTAGCTAGAGACTCTCCCTTCAAGTGACTAAGGCAGTACAACACCCCCCACCGCACCCCTCTGCCCACAGGCACACAGAAAGTGTACACACCACACAGAGGTAACAGCCAGAGCTTTTCAGTAAACCTGCCCCCACCCCCTTTTTTTTTTTTACACAGCCTGGACTTGTGAGATAATGGATTATGGTATGTCCTGATCACATGGATTAAGCAATAAATATTAGGAGAACATTCCCCAACTTCTTGGTTTTGAGACAGGATCTCACTATTTAGCCAGGCTGCCCCGGAACTAGCTCTGTAGACCAGGCTGGCCTGGAATTCATAGAGATCCGCCTGATTTTGCCTTCCGAGTCCTGGGATTAAAGGTGTGCACCACTATGCCAAGTTCCAACTTTTAAACAAAAACACAGGCTTTCCTTCTGAAAATGGAGATTTTCATCTGGGCCCATTGTGGTGGTGGAGCCTGCACTCCCCACATGCAAGGTGGGGGGCTGGAGGATTAAAAGGGTTGCCAGCCTGGTCTACACAGCAAGTTCCAGAACAGCCGGAACTACACAGAGACCCTGTCTCAAAACAAAAACTTCAAGGTCTGAGCCTGTAAAATGTTTGCCCCACAGCATGAGGATGATGTAGGATACCCAGAACTCATAAGGTGGATGGAGAATCAACAAGGTGTCCTCAGACCTCCACATTTGAGCTGTGGCTTCCCATACCTCAATCAAATGAATAAATAATTTAAAAACTGATAGCAGACACCAAGATCAACATCTGACATTATGTTTAAGCATGCACTTCCAAACATGCTTGCACACACACACCACAGAAAGAGGGCCAGCAAGATGGCCTAGCTGGAAACGGCACTCAATCCCAAGCCGGATGACCTGACTTCGACGTTCTGAACCCACATGGTGGAAAGAACCGTCTGTCAGAGTTGTTCTCTAACCGCCACACGCCACACGCGCACACCATGACATGCGCAAACACACATGTTCACTCACAGTCAAGAAAGGAGTGATACTTAAAAAACAAAAAACCCAAAAACCTTTTTTGGTCGAAAGCCAGGCATGGTGGAATACACCAATGATCCTGGGCTTCGGGAGGCGTGGGCAGGGGAATCAGGAGTTTGAGGCCAGCCTGGGCTACAAGAATCCTTCCAAACAAAACAAAACGAGCCCGGCGTGGTGGTGCACTGGAAAGGCAGAGCAGGCGGGATTTCTATGAGTTCTAAGGATAGCCTGCTAAAGATAGAGAATTCCAGGACATCTTGGAAATATAATGAGACCCTTTTCACAAACAAAATAATTAACGGATTTAGCGGAAGAAAACAGAAGAGGCCCTCTCCACGCGGTTGTAATCGAAGACCTGAAGACGAGTGTGATCAGTTGCTCCTACTCTTTTGCAGCCGCTACCGGAAGATAGAGAACAGAGGTTTCCTATTGGTGCAACCTCATAGGAAGTCATAGTAGAGGATTCTGGGAAATGTAGTCCTCTAGCGGAGCAAAGGGCAAGGAGGCTGGAGGCTTAATCTTACATCATTAGCCAAAAATTTCAGCTGACAGAACTGCGTTCATCTGCCCCATCCTTTCCCAGTTGCAGACCAATGACCACGGACGAGGGCCCGTCACCGATTACCCGAGTCCAACGCCCTCTTCTGATCCTGGCAACACACATGGTTGGTGCACAGACAAAACATTCATACACATAAAAAAAAAATTGTAAAAATATTTGTGTGTGGCCAGGCGATGGTGGCACTCGCCTTTAATCCCAGCACTTGGGAGGCAGAGGCAAGCAGATCTCTGTGAGTTCGAGGCCAGCATAGTCTGCAAGGACAGCCAGAACTGTTACACAGAGAAACCCTGTCTCAAAACAAAAACAAAAACAAAAAACAAAACAAAACAAACAAACAAAAAACCAGAAAATAAAAGAGAAGAAAAAGAAAGTTTGTGCGGTGTGAGATGTGCGCTCTGTGCCACTGTACACATATGGAGGTCAGAGGAAACCCTGCAGGAATCAAAAGTTGACTCTCAACTTCCACCTTGTGGGCCTTAGGGATTGAATTCATCAGGCTTAGCAGCAAGCACCTTTACCCACTGAGCCATCATCTCACCAGCTTCCTCCAGTTTGACTTTGCTTTGGGTGTGTCTCCCCTCAGCTACTGGGAATTCTGTTCATCAAGCTGGGCTGACAAAGTCTGGGAAAGGACAGGACACAGAGTCCCTGCTGCTGGAGAGTGGGTCTCCTCATTTATTTCTCTGGGGCACTCACTGCTCTTTGGGGGGATGTTAATAATAAAACATCAAGAAACTCCTATCTGTCCCATTGCTTTTCTTGGCTTTTATTTTGCACTCCAGCTGACAATGATACTAACTTGAAACAACTAAGTGTAACAAGGTGTGTGAGACTCAAGGTTTTGTTGAATGAAATGCCTGGAGCTTGGTGCTTTCAAAAAGGGTTGTGCTCTTGCAGGGCAAGAAGCAAGCTGCATCTTTGTGGTTGTGACTCCTGGTGTGTCAGAATGCCCCTCTGGGGTTAAACAGCTTTGAAGCTACACTGAGGTTGCTCCTGCAGCAAAACTAAGGCACAGGGGCGTCCATCCTCCCACTAAAGAGGGTTAGCATCCTCAAAAGGCCTGATTTCACTACAGTATCATTTGCATTGTATTAGAGTTTTTGGTTTATTTGTTTTTTAAAGACTTATTTATTTGTTATGTATACAGTGTTATGCCTGCACACCAGAAAAGGGTACCAGATCTCATTACAGATGGTTGTGAGCCACCATGTGGTTGCTGGGAATTGAACTCAAGACCTCTGGAAGAGCAGCCAGTGCTCTTAACCTCTGAGCCATCTGTCCAGACCTGTTTTTTATTTCTTTTGCACAGGGTCTCACTGTGTAACCCTGGCAGGCCTCAAACTCATAGACTCTGCCTCCCACGTTTGACACCAGGCCAGGCTATCACTGTGGTTTTCACATCCCTTTGCGTTTAAGGGGATCTCAGAAGGGAATGCACCAAAAAGGGGATCCAATCCAACAGGATTTCAGAGCGAAAAAAGGGTCACCTTGCTCCATGACTATGTCACCCATCTGACAAATAGTCATAAAACTTAATCATCTAACATTTATTCACTTGTGGTGGGAGAAGTGAGGGGAGCCTAGGCTGTACAAACAGAATTTCTAGGAGGTTACAGCTGGGCTTGCTCAACGGTTACGAATCAGTTCAGAGAGGAGTGTCTGCTTAGACAGCTGGTTTCCAAGATAGTCTGTCTCACCTTGAGCAAACAATCTGAGGAAGGAGAGACTGCAGGCCCACACATAGGCTGGATGCTGCATCAGCTTCCTCAGTCCCAAGCCCGTTGCCGTCTCTATACAAGGTCCCAGCCATTTTATACCCTGGCAGGATCCATCCTTCGGGAGAGTGCCTGTCCTGTCCTTCGGGGTTTGAAATAAACAGCTTCATCTGTTGAGATCGGATTTGGTTTCTTTCCTGCCTTTTGTCTCTTTACTCTGCCCCACCCAACATCTAATAAAGTGCAAAGCTGCAAAGCAGGGAGCAAGTCCAGGAGGTTCTGGGTTGTAGGATTCATTCATTCATTCATTCATTCATTCATTCATTCATTCATTCATTCATTCATTTTGCATATGAGTGTTTGCCTGAAAGTATGTCTGTGTACCATGGCTGTACCCGGTACCCTCAGAGGTCAGAAGAAGGCATCAGATCCCCTGGGACTGGAGTTTACTGATGGTTATGAGCCACCATGTGGGTTCTGGGAATCAAACCCAGGTCCTATGCAAGAGCAGCCTCTTAACCACTGATCATCTCTCCAGTCTTTTGTGTTGTGGATTTTAAAGAAGTTTTAAAGGGCTACAGGGTGAGACCCTATCCCAAAAGAAAAAGAAAAAAAAAACCACCAAAGGAAGAAATAAAAAGAAAGAGCCAGTAAGATGACTCAGAGAGCACTTGAGTTTCACCCCCAGGACCCATATGATGTAAGAAGAGAGCTGACTCATGGAAGTTGTCTCCTGACCTCTACAGGCGCGCCACGACACATTCACATACTCTCTCTCTCTCTCTCTCTCTCTCTCTCTCTCTCTCTCTCTCTCTCTCGCACGCTTACACATGCATGCTCCCACCTACATATACACAAATAAATGAAATGTTTAAAAAGAGTAGGAGGCTCCAGGGTATACGTTTAACATATGTACCCTGTGTTCATTCTCAGTTACACAGAAATAAATCAATAGGATGGGAGACAGCAAGATGGCGTTGATGGTGCACACCTTTAACCCGGGACAGTCAGAGCTGTTACTCAGGGAAACCCTGTCTCAAAGAAAACAAAAAAAAAATCATATTTGATATTTCCTTCTCCCCATTCCCCTCTGGGTGTTTTTTGTTTGTTTGTTTGTTTTGAGACACGGTTTCATCGTGCAGCTCTGGCTGTCCTGGAACTCACTTTGTAGATCATAGCCTCAAACTCACAGAGCTCTGCCTGCCTCAGCCTCCTGAGCACTGGGATTAAAGGTGTGAGCCACCACTGGCCCATCCCTCCTCTTATTTTAAACGTTCTTTTCTTCAGACTCATTAAGACGTCGGCTTTCTTTTTCAGTCCTATCCTGGAGTAAGAAACTGCAATATCTAGGGATTTCCTGTTTAGTAATAGCCGGCTCAATGATCCTGAGTTAAGGCCCCTAGTCCAAAGAATTAATTATTCCATCTATTTCATTAGCATGATTTAAACTGAGTTCAGCTCCTTGCCAGGAGACTGACCTGGCCCATAGAAGGTTAGGCTTGTGGCCAGGCCAGAGATTTTGTTCTCTTGACAAGGCTTTCTTTTCTCTGTTAACAAAATCACTACTTCAACTTTCTGCCTGTCTAAAGAGGTAACCACAGAATCATCTAGGAGCTAGATTAGAGCTCAGAGATCACAAAACACTTTTGGCATCTTTGCCTCTGTTGAGGAAGCTGCTGTTGTGGGGATGGGTTTAAGCCAATAAAAAGTCTTTATTAGCCTGCCAGTGACTACACTGGATTTTTGCGGATCCCAGTGTAAACCCTGGAGAGTCTTTCTTAGGGTGGGCTTTAAAGCACAAAAAAACATCTCCTGGGTTGACACACCTCAGTTAACAAAAACAGTTAGCCAGAAGCAGAGCTACAGAAGCCAAAAAGCAGGTCAGTGCTGTTATGATAACCTTTCTGACAAATGCTGCCTTGAGCCCCACTGCCACGGGTGAGCTTTACACCAGCCACCCGCCCGAGTTAGGCCCAAATGAATACACAGAAATTTGTATTAGGTTCAAAGCTGCTTGGCCAATGACTAAGATTTTCATCTGTTAGCTCAGTCTCAATTATCATACATCTATATATTTTATAAGACTTATCTTATTGGACACCTTATTGGTGTCCCTCCTTGCCGGTGGATCACATCCTGCTGCTGGAGGAGGCGAAGGGGAAAGAGAGGCCCTTCCTAAAGACAACAATATGGCATATAGCATCCAGATTCTCTGTGTATTTTCCATCTTTATGTGGCTTTTTTATTACTTTATTTTTACTTTCTTTGTTTCTTTTTTCCCCCGAGATAGGGTTTCTCTGTGGAAATCCACCTGCCTCTGCTTCCTTCTCTCACAAGCCTACATATATTTTTAAATGCAGTGTAAACCTTTAGAGGTTTTTCTTCATCTGGATCTGTCTTCATCATCTTGGGAGTGCCGAGTCTAAACCCCAGAAGAGCCAGGATGGCGCGAGCAAATGGAAGCTGCTCTGATGCCTCTCAGCGGCCTGACAGGGCAGGCTGTGGCGGCAGGTTTCCCTCTTTCTCTGGGAACCTTGGATCATGGAGTCAGCCCGCTCACTGACACCATTCTGTTACGATAAATCTTTCCGCTAAAAAACCGCCTGAGCCCCACCGCCACGAGTGAGCTGTACGCCAGCCGCCCGCCCGAGTTAGGGCCCAAATGAATGCACAGAGAGACTTGTATTAGGTTCAATGCTGCTTGGCCAAGGACTAGGATTCCTCATCTGTTAGATCAGTCTTGATTATCATAAATCTATATATTTTATAAGACTTATCTTATCGGACGCCTTATTGGAGTCCCTCCTTGCCGGTGGATCACATCCTGCTGCTGGAGGAGGCGAAGGGGAAAGAGGGACCCTTCCTGTTTCTCTTTTGCTTAAATATGAGTTTTTTCCTGCCTGGATCACTTCTCTACTACATTTCCCAGAATCCTCTTTGACTCCTAGTCCCGTCTAACTTGCTGTCTGATTGGCCAAACAGTATTTTATTTAACAATCAATAAGATAAACATACAGAGAAGTACATTCCCCATCACAGTACATTTAGAGACGTCCCAGAACTATGGACTCTGCTGGATTTGGCCTCTGTTTTCATTTTGGCAGGTGATGCTGTTTGCATGCTGAGTTGTGTGGATTGGATGGTACTTTCATCATGGTGTCAGTTATGCTAAGAACTGAGGGGCAGAGCCGAGAGTGTTATTCTGCTAAAAGTCCCAAGGATATTTCCAGCTTTTAGTTGACAAAGAAACTGGTCACTTTTCTTGGCAATCTTTTTACCCTAAACTGCCTAGCTAGTTTCTACCTGCTATTCCTATCACCCCTCCTTGCTCTGAAATTACCCTGTCATTCTGGAATTGGGGTGATGAGTGATCTGGCTTGTTCAGGGTTATTTCGGGGTGTTGAGTGTAGCAGTTTTGGGGTTACCTCCAGCAGGTCTATCTAAAAGTCTCCAAGTGTCATATTTAAGGAGGAAAGGAAGTCCTTGGTGTCTGGAAAGTACTTCAAAATATCCAAATCCAAGTCCACTAGAATCTCTTGCTGTGCTCACAAGAGCCCCCGTTTGCTGGGCTCGTCTTTTCTCTTTGGCCTCTAAGGTTGGTCATCACATAGAGTGATGAACACACAATCTGCTTTCATGTCCTTTGACAGCTGTTGTATCAGCTAAACACGTGGCCTTTCTCATGACGGTTTTAACAGAGTTTAGTTTTTAGGTTAAAACAATAGTGAACCTGTCTCCCTTGGCTTCAGCTAGGTGTTACAGTGAGCCAAGGTCTGAAGTCTTACATCTGGGCAACACTTTTTTATCAAGAAGAAAATATTAGTGGAATACCATTGTGTAAATAGCATCTCATGTAGACAAGTCTCAAATCGGAGAGTGTAAGGCCTTGGACTCTGAGCAGTTCTCTTAGTCACTGGCTATACCTTCCTGATGAGCATTTAAGACCATGAGGGTGACCAGAGTTAATTTTTGGTTTTGTGCTATTAAGGCTGTTTGAACACCAGGTCCTCAGGGGTCACCTAGGCTTGTGAGGAACCCAACTACTCCAGCCTCTGTTTACCAGTGTTCATCTATGTGAGGACAGGTCAAAGGCCTTGCTAGGCCTGGCTGTGGCTTCCCTGGAAGCACAAAGAAGATCATTCCTGGGTGTTGACCCTCCTCTTTGTAGACTGGAAGTTGTTAGAACTAACTGAATGACGTCTCCATGGCTCCCTGAACACAAGAACAGGTGACTTTCCACAGTTTTAGCGTATTTTGAGGGACATCACACAGTCCCCTGGAACCTCATTGACCTTGGGGGGAGGGGGAAATATCCTTCCTTTTAATCAATCCCTTTGACCACATTAGAACAGTCTCTAAGTATGGTTTTTGCACACACAGATCAGTTACACCAGCCTGATACTTTTTAATTATTGTATGCTTTAAAAACCAGACATTTCGGGCTGGAAAGATGGCTTAGAGGTTAAGAGCACCGACTGCTCTTCCAGAGGTCCTGAGTTCAATTCCCAGCAACCACATTGTGGCTCACAACTATCCATTATGAGATCTGGTGCCCTCTTCTGGTGTGCAGATATACATGGAAGCAGAATGTTGTATACATAATAAATAAAATCTGGAGGCAGAGGCAGGCAGATCTCTGTGAGTTTGAGGCCAGTCTGGTCTACAAAGGGAGTTCCAGGACAGCCAGGGCTACACAGAGAAACCCTGTGAAAGCTCAGCCTTAGCTTAGGCTTGCCCTGATGGGAGTTGTCTCTCTGTGTATATGTTTGTCTTACTGATTGATGAATAAAACACTATTTGGTCAATCAGGCAGGAAGATAGGTGGGACTAGGAGCCGAGGATTCTGGCAGTCACAATTCGATCTCGGGAGGAGATAAGACCACGGGGAAATACATAGATTAATAGAAATGGGTTAATGATTAAGATGGAGCTAGCCAATAAGAAGCCCTAGCCAACGGCTAAAAGTATTATAATTAAGTCTCTGTGTGTTCATTTGGGGCTGAGGAGGCTCTGGGACCAGGCTGGCAGGAAAGAGATATTGTAACAAAACATTGCCACACTAGTTCTTTTTTTTTTAAGATTTTATTTATTTATTATGTATACAACATTCTGCTTCCATGTATATCTGCACACCAGAAGAGGGCACCAGATCTCATAACAGATGGTTGTGAGCCACCATGTGGTTGCTGGAAATTGAACTCAGGACCTCTGGAAGAGCAGCCAGTGCTCTTAACCTCTGAGCCATCTCTCCAGCCCACCACACTAGTTCTTACAAACTTAAATTAACCTGTTTCTATTACTCTGCATTTTAACATTTTTTTTAACCTTTCTTCCATTCTGTATGTCCAACTCCCTTGTGTCTTGTTGGCATCTCTATGGCATTCTTTGCTTTTCAATTATCCTTTTCCTGTTTCTACCTGGAAGTTCTGCTTAGCTCTCTTGCCTAGCTATTGGCTGTTCAGCTTTTTATTACACTAATCACAGGAAACCTCTTCACAGTGTACAAATATCTGCAACATTTCCCACTTTTGTCTAAGTAAAAAAGAAAGGTTTTAACTCTAATACAGTAAAACTATAAACAATAAGAATAATTATCAAATAAGAAATACAGCCGGGCGGTAGTGGTGCATGCCTTTAATGCCAGCTCTTGGGAGGCAAAGGCAGGTGGATCTCTGTGAGTTCCAGGCAAGCCTGTTCCAGGCCAGCCTCCAAAGCCACAGAGAAACCCTGTCTTGAAAAACAGAAAAAGAAAAGAAAAGAAAAGAAAGAAATACATTCACAATGTCCAGTTCATTTGTATTTGGTATTTTTGGAGAAAATACTCTATTGTCTATCCTATCTTAGTGAGTCCAGAGTTTTATACCTAAATCACTTTCTATCATAACTTATATTATCATCCTAAAAATATCTTTTTAGATCTTAAAACATCTTAGATAAACAACGTGAACTTTTATGTTTCTCAACCTTACAAACTTTACAATTCTTATGTTAGTTTTTTTTTTCTGGCTTTGGTAATAACAAGGAAAACTGTAACTATAACTATCTAAGCTTCTACCCCATCAAAGATGCGTGGAGGATATAATATTGCCTGAATAAACAGGAAGTGCGGAGCAAGCAACTTCCAAAACTATGAGAAATGGCAGAGACAGCTGGATGCCTAAGGTTCTTCTGTAACATTGGGGCACCCATATTTGGCCTACAGGCCTAGAATATCTGACAGATTTTTCTGTGAAGCAAGAATTTTGAAGGACTGTCCCATCTTGTCTTGGCAAAATTCAGCAGTCACCTTCTTTTGTGCCTGCTTGTCCAATTCTGTCAGTAGAAGAGGCAAGGGAAATTTATTGCCCAGATGGCTATCTTACCACAATACAAGCAAACTCTATATGGAGGTTCTTTGATGCCCATCATCTTCTCTGAAGTAAATTGGTGCTGCTGGGAGCAGACATATCTCATTGTCATGTAAAGCCTTATGTTATTAAAACATTTTAAATGTCATATTCTGTAGTTCTTTGAAGTGTTTGAAGACCATCTATCTATTTAAAATACATATGTTTAACCTTGAAAACATACCTAACATGACTACAAGTTTGATTGTTATAGATGACTAACTACTAACCTGTCTTTCTTTATTATCCTAAATAGCTTTCAAAGACTAAAACTTTACATTACATTTTAGAATGAGCTGCATAGGTGCAATACATTAAACAAAAGTAGAAATATACATACAGTATAATAAAAGTAACCTTAAATTTGTATCAAAATACAAAAATCCATACCAATATAAAATATGGTATATAAATATAAAATATGAGGTTGTTCAAAGGTATACTCAACAATTTACCCTTTTATTTAATCATTTTTACACTATATCCCCCTTTTTCCTCCAGAAAGAGATCCCTCAATCTAATATCCTTTGTTCAGCTATTTTTCTGACCATGACTAATAACTTTTAACCAAACTCCTAAACAATGACAAACATCCATAACCTATTAAATGACCAAAACCCACCCACCCCACCTCTTGGGAATACAGGCAACATGTTCTCTAGACTGCTTCTTGTTGTCTAGCAACAAGAGCAATGACATCTTTAGGGGACCCTGGGAAAATTGAAATAATGGTCAAGTCCTGGGAGAGCTAGCTGTATTCTATTTTGTTTAGTCTCTGAGTAATGGGAAGGTGCAGGGCTTATCTGAGTCCTGGCTGGAGTAGCCTATGAGGCTGGACCCTCTCAGCTAGCTGCTTTGAAGTTGTTCTGGATGTAAAATTTTGAGGAAACTGCAACAGAGGTATTCTGAGAGGTTGGATCACCTGGGCTACTTGTCTTTATTGGTGTCTGGAACTTTTTTCCCTGAAAACACATAAACTTTTAAAGATAACATATATATCTGTATTAACACAAATATGGAAAGTGCAGTGTGTACAAGTCAGCTTAAATATGATTTTTTGTTTTCTGTTTGAGCAGGTTAAAGGCATCTGTCAACTTTAGAAGTTTGGGCTGGATAACCAAACCTCTAACCATGCTATATAAAAGGATAACATGTAATAATAAGCCATGAGGACTTTGTAGCCAACAAGATTTATCATGTCTCATGCAGTCTCAGAGCTGTTCCTGTGTCGAGGGATCAACATACATGCCACCTGTCTTGGAGTCTTTCTTGGTTTCTTTTATCATGTCTGTAGCCAAGATTTTCTGGAGGGCTCCCCCAATCAAATTTGGTCTTAGTTAATTTTGAAGAGAACCATAACTTTGTTTCCTGTGGAAACAAAGGCATAATCTCTCCCCCAACACAACATATTTTCTGACTTCCATTGTGAAGCTAAGACATTCTTAAAATATGTAGGTTGGTTTAATTTAGCAGTTTCCATAATCCAATGTCTCTCAGCAGCTATTGTTTTTTGTTTATTAGCTTTTTAAAAATTCAAAGTCAACAAAGCACCATATAGGATCCAGACACCCTATTTCTCATCTTCATGTCCCTCATTTTTTCTATATCACTTATTTTCTTTATAGACTTCACTTTATTGTTTTTCTGTGACTGTCTATACCCATTTTCTTTTCTTTCTCCAGCATCTAAGCACATTTTAAGGCATACTATATCTGTTTAGAGGTTTTCTAGGTCTGGACCTGACTTTATTGTACACTTGACCTCTGGAGACAAACCTTAAATGGCCAGGCTATCCCTGCAGAGTGGTTGTGGAGGCTGGCTCCACCCTACTCAGCTCTGTGAGAGCTTTGCCTCATGTCAGCAGCTACTAGTGGGATCCACATTTACCTCCCCAGCTCTGGAAATTTGCTGAGTCTGAGCAGCAGGCATTTTACCTATTGAGCCAGTTGCTCAAGTGCTCTATGGCACAGCAGGGCCTCTTAAGGGAGCCCCGCCTCTGTCTGTCATGCCTACCTGAGAGACTGAGGTCATCTGGAAGCCACACCAGGAAGCTGTGTTCCACTCAGTGTTCAGAACTGGTTTTTTAGCTTTCTTGAGCCGTATGCGAATACACGTGGCCTCACGTCTGGTGCCATATGTAATGAGTCTTTTTCTTTCCTACCAGCCAGCTCCCAAATAATGACATAGAGATTTCTTATTAACCATAAAAGCTTGGCTTATGGCTTAGACTTGTTCCTAACTGGCTCTTACTACTTAAATTAACCCATTTATATTAATCTATGTTCTATCACGTGGTGTGATCTCTCTTCCACCTTGCACCTCCTGTTTCCTCTCTGTGTATCTCCTGGCATCTCCCCTGTGCCTTGATTATCTCTGCCTGCTTCCTCTCTCTGCCTAGAAGTCCTTTCTATCTTTCCTGACTAGCTATTTGGCTGTTCAGCTTTTTATTACACCAGTCACAGCAATACCTCTTCACCATGTACAAATATTCTACAACAGACATTTCTTTTTTAAGGCCAACGGATGGAAGGGTCCCTAATAGGTAAGGACACAGTGAGAGGGTCTTCACTGACAGACAGTTCCCATCTGTATGACCTAAGATAGAACTCTTTTGTCCCCCTCTCTAGAATATCTTCTGGAGAATTCCTAGCAATCCTTTTCTCCTGGTTACTCATGAGAAAGAGAAAGGAGGCACTAGGGATTAGTCGATTCACTGGTAGGAGCCTGGACACCTGTGTCTTCTCCTTCTTTATTTGGGACCATGAACAAGCAGACTCTTCAGACTGTCCATTCCTACACATGGGACCCTTTAAAACCAGTGATGTAAATGAATTCTCTCTGTATTTTGTCTAGCTGATTTTAACCTATTTGAACCAGATCCTCATTCCGCAAAACTGGAATATATATATATATATATATATATATATATATATATATGTGTGCATATATATCCCATATATATAGTTCATATATATCCCATATATATAGTTCATATATATTCCATATATATGTATATATATACATATATATATCACACATATACAAATATAACCTTATATATTTATTGAGCCTTACCTGCCAAAGAAGTTAGTAAACTTTTTTGGGGGGTGGGGGTTTCGAGACAGGATTTCTCTGTATTGCTTTGGAGCCTGTCCTGGAACTAGCTTTATAGACCAGGCTGGCCTTGAACTCACAGAGATCCACCTGCCTCTGCCTCTACCTCCCCAAGTGCTGGGGTCAAAGACATGCACCACCAACTCCCGGCCGTAGTAAACTTTTAATAACTAAGTTCGGGAGCATTTGGACTCCCTTGTGGGTAAATCTTCCAGTATTTCCTTTAAACATTCCCCTGACTCTGTTCTTCAGACTTATTATCTGTCAATTGCCATTACATTTCTCAACCTAGACAGGAGGCAAGATGATGGCACTCAGGCTCCATTTCCGCTTTTAAAGATGGCTTTCTATAAGTAAGACTGCCTGGGTTAGAGAAACCTTAGTATAATTTACCACAGAGAATGTCCTTTTCCCTTAGCATGTTTATGTCACGAGAACTGGAAAATGAAAACTAAAGCACTGGATCCTCGGGGCAAAGTGGACAGCAAAGGCGGAACAGAGGCGTTCTGAGTAACTGGGCAAAAAAAGGCTTGGAGATTCCAGGCTGAAAGAGCAGGCACTGAGACCTGCACAGCCCGCATCCCCAGCCTCCTACAGTGATGGGTTCCTCTGCCTCCATGTCGTCATAGCTGCTCACGGGCAGCAGCTGGTGAAGCACTTGGCCATCTACTCTTTTGGTTCTGTGCTTGGCTCTGGTTTGATCAAATTCACCAGTCTTCCAAGTCTAAGCATTTCAAAGTGTCAGCTTCCTGTGATACCTGGCTAGTGTCAGAGGCACATGGCTGAGAATAGTCTTAAGTACCCTTTAGAGGTCAGTAAGTATATCATGTGGAGCAACGTGTCAAAATTAAAATGAAAAAACAAAAACCTAAAACAAACACCATGGAAATCTGGTGATACTTCCTTTGTATCTGGTAATGCCCTAAAGGCTCAGTGGCACCAGAAAGTTTGTAGGTGCCACCATTTGGGTATATGCCCTGCAGATGCAATAACCAAGATGGTGGTGAAGTCAGATGGCATTCACCATCTTTGTGAAGTCATTAGCCAAGATGGTGACAAACCACATGGTTACTTTCTGCTCATGAGCTCAGCTCTGTGGTGAAGTGGGTCCATCCTCCATCAGGGAACAAATCTCTGTGGGATCCACACATAACACAGATGAAATGTGGACAGTTTCCAAGACAGCTTAGTTCAGTTAATATGGATATGGGAGGAAATGGACCTGTGGCCTAGGCAGGTGGGTCCCAAATAGCTAAGGAACAGAGGAGGAAAACCCCTGGTTTCAAACCAAAAAAAGTTGAGTCCATATGTCTTACCATACATTGTAACTTCGGACACAAGCATTGAGACCTTGATCTTGTTTTAACCTCTCCTCAGTCCTCGGGCACAAGACGCTGCTGGTACCATTTTATCCTACTCTAGCATGGTGTGGGCTAAGATCTGTGGATCTGTGACCCTCCATGTGGTCTGAAAGTTACGACTTTTGGAAAACAACCTGCTAAAATGGTTCATCCTAGTTTAAAACCTTAGTATCTGTCTTAGTTACAGTTTCTATTGCTGTGATGAAACACTATGACCTAAAGCAACTTGTGAACCAAAAGGTTTATTTCTCTCATAGTTCCACATCACAGTTCATCATTAAAAGCAGGGAGAGCAGGAACTTATGCAGGGTGGGAACCCAGAGGCAGGAGCTGGTGCAGGGGCCATGGAAGGGAGCTGCTTACTGGCTTGCTTCCCATGGTTTGCTCAACCTGCTTTTTTTAAAAAAACATGTATTTTATTTATTATTTATACAGCAGTCTGCCTATATGCATGCCTGAAGGCCAGAAGAGGACACCAGATCTCATTATAGATGACTGCAGACCACCATGTGGTTGCTGGGAATTGAACTCAGGACCTCTGCAAGAGCAGACAGTGCTCTTAAACTCTGAGCCATTTCTCCAGCCCTCTCATCCTGCTTTCTTATAGAACTCAGGACTACCAACCCAGAGATTGAACCACCCACCATGGGCTGGGTCCTCCCCCCTCAATCACTAATTAAGAAAATGCCAACAGCCTGATCTTGTGGAGGCATTTTCTCAATTGAGGTTCCTTCCTGTCTGATGACTAGCTTGTGTCAAGTTGGCATAAGACTAACCAGCAAGTAGCCTTGTGAGGCCTTTTTACCCATTTGAAAAGCAGCTGTGGATGCATCTTCTAAGTCAGTCAGACTTAACCACACCAGGAGACTGCACCTGTAAGCATTGCAGCTCAGATGGAAAGGTGTCTTAGCAGTGCAGAGTACCACATAGTATCTGTAAGCTTACAGCCCCATGACAGGGAAAGAGTTCACCAATGCAAGTGTAACAACTCTGCTCTGACAGGGACTCTCCCAGCAAAGTTGTTACAGTTTTGCTCCCACATGGGGAAATTTTCCCCAGCTAAAGTATTACAGTTCTGCTCCCCTCTGGCAAAAGTTGGGCTCAGCTCTGGTGAAAGTGTCACACTGCAACAAACCTCACTGAAGAGAGTTATTGGGAATGAAAAATCCAGGAGAGTGGCTGCCTCTAGGGTGAGAAACACCAGCAAACTGAACAGGGTACAGAGCTAATATATGGTTTCTTGGGGGGGGCATGGAGCTTTCCAGGGCAACTTCAGATTGGTGGGTTTTATAGCCTGACCCTGGGACAAGCTCAGGGATTGGTGGGATTTCAATCCCTGGTCCTAGGTCAAGTCGGGGGCAGGTTTTTTTTCCTTGGCCATTTTCACCCTACAGCTTCCACCCTTCTGTTCTGACCCAAGATCTCCCAGGTTCTTGAGGTGTCTGAGTAAAGAAGGGGGAAGAGAGAAGGAAGATAGGGAGTTGAACTTAAGTTTGGAGGTATCATATTCTGTCTCTCCTTAGCTGGGGCAGGGAGGTGAGGGTGAGGGAGCCTCTGGGCCAATTAGAGGGGCTGGCTCCCTCCATGTCTCAGGGGAATGTTCTGGTTTCCCCCCTTTTTAAAGGGCTCTTCTAATCTAGGTTACTTTCTCATCCTGGGCTCAGCACCCCTTTATGGAGGTCTCTTGAACTCGGTCGGTTTCATGTTGAAGACATGTCCTCACTCCCAGGACCACCGAGCCCCAAAGGAATATTTTATTCTTCTCCACAGGGTCTCTCACCTTGGGTCTATGTGCAGCGTGTTCCTATATTGTGGGAATTTCCTTGGACTGGCCCTCCCTGAGTCGTCCAGAGACTTCCAAGCCCCATTGCTGGAGAGTGACAGAGGCCCAGCACCCAAGAACCATAGTCAGAAGTTTCTGTCCCACCAAGTCCCGCAGCCATTTAGTCCCAAATAAACACACAGAGGCTTATATTAATTATAAATTGTTTGGCCAATGGCTCAGGCTTCTTCTTGGCTATCTCTCTCTCAATTATTAACCCATTTCTATTCATCTGTGTATCTCCACATGGTCTTGGTTTACCGGTGATGCCTGGGTCTCTTGCTTCCTTGGTAGCTACCTTTCTCTATCCCTGTTTTGATTGTTTTGATTTCCTGCCGGGCTAAATCCTGCCTATCCATCGGCTAAAACAGCTTTTTTTTTTTTTTTTTTTTTTTTTTTTTTTTGAGACAGGGTTTTTCTGTGTAACTTTGGAGCCTGTTCTGGAACTCACTCTGTAGACCAGGCTGGTCTGGAATTCACCGAGATCCACTTGCCCTGCCTCCCGAGTGCTGGGATTAAAGGTGTATGCCACCACTGCCAGGCGGCTGAAACAGCTTTATTCATCAACTAATAGAAAACATATATTCACAGCATATAGAATGACATCCCGTCAAAGAACTACCAAAATGAGAGAGAAGCAGGGAGAGAGAGAGAAGAGAGAGGAGAGACAGAGAGAGACAGAGAGAGAGAGAGAGAGAGACAGAGACAGAGAGAGAGAGAGCGCTGGTGTGGTGTGTTTCCCCTGGGAGTCGGTCTGAGGCACTCCCGAGGGCAAACTAGGATCCCTGAAAAGCCCCCAAATTGTTAGAACTATTTGGGGCTACAAAAAGACCACCATTCCTACTGAATTGTCTGGACAAAGCAAACTTTAGTGTTGATCAAGAGGGTGAGCTTAGAAGAGCCACACAGAGACAGGGAGTGCACTTGGTATTTCTATTTACTTACATTTAAAGACAGGGCTTCTCTGTATAGCCCTGGCTGACCTTGAACTCACAGAGATCCACCTGCCTCTGCTTTCTGAGTGCTGGGACTAAAAGTGTGCGCTACCAACACCTGATTGAGACATCTGTCCAATCCCCACACTTAGTTTATCCAACTCAGATGGTGGCTATCTTTCCCTCACCCCCATAGCTGGGGTCTTAATTTGATGGGCTAGTTTGAATTTGATTGGCTAGTCTGAATTTGATTTACTAGTCTGAATTTGATTGGCTGGTTGAATTTGATTGGCTAGTCTGAAAAGAATTGGTGCACACACAGGAAAAACCATCAAATTCCTGCAATAAGGCAGTGGATCTTTGTGAACAGAGATTTTACTAGGTTGTAGGGTGAAATTAAAACATTTACAGAAAAGTCTTCGAAGGTGGGGGCAGGTAAAAAGATTTGAATTCCTTGTCCTAAACACAAGTTTTATAGTATTTCTGCCTGTGGAGGTCAGAAGAAGGTGGCCGTGTTGATCCCACCGGTGGAGACTAGACCACTACCACAATTTAAAGCCAAATTTGAAGCAAGCTTTAATTAAATACTGACCAAGTAGATGGGCTGCGGCCAGGTCCATGTCTTCCAGAAAATGGCTGTGAGTCACCCATTGCAGAGGCTTAAAAAGGCAACCCCCACAAACCCACCATATTTCCCATCAGGTCTAACCAGGAGAAAGCATGTATCCCAACATATTTCCTGCCCACGTACCTCCTGCCCCCATGTGATCAAGCACATCCGGTACAGATGGGTCTAAGAAACTTGTTTAGGGGAGTGAAATCATGTGGCTTGTTATCTCCCGTAAACAATAGCTCCCAGCCTTTTTAGGAAATATTTGCTCTTGGGCAAGGGGCTTACAGGTTAGAGGCATTTTTGTTTCATGGATCGCTTAGGTGCAGTAATTAAAACTTAAAATGTAACTTTGGCTCTCACAGCAGATCCCTTGGAACTGGAGTTATGGATGTTGTGGTCATCATGTAGGTGCTAGGAAATGAAGTTGGATCCTCTGCAAGAATAACAAGTGCTTTAAACTGTCAAGTCATCTCTCCAGTCCTGCTCTTGTGGCTCTTGCTGAGGACCTGGGTTCGATTCCCAGCACCCAAGTGTCAGCCTACCACCACCCATAATCTAGTTCCAGAGCATCCAATGACCTCTTCTGGCCTCTACAGGCCCCAAACAGGCAAGTGGTGCACATATATACATATAAGCAAAACAATCATAAACAAAATAAAACAAACAATTCTTTAAAAAGGGAGTTTTATACATGTTTTATCTTTAGGAGTGGGGTAGGTAAATGTACCACAACATACATGTGGAACTCATTTTATGTCAACTTGACACAAACTAGAATCATCTAAAAGGAGGGAACCACAATCGAAAAAACACCTCCATAAGATCTGGCTGTAGGGCATTTTCTTAATTAGTGATTGATAGGGGAGGGCCCAGCTCATCGTGGGTGGTTTCCAACCCTGGGCTGGTGGTCCTGTGTTCTATAAGAAAGCAGGCTGAGCAAGCCATGGGAAGCCAAAGCAGCACCCTTCTGTGGCCTCTGCATCAGCTCCTGCCCTGAGTTCCTGCCCTGCTTGAGTTCCTGCCATGTGAAAGTGTAAGCCAAATAAACCCTTCCCTTCTTACCTTGCTTTTGGTCATTTGGTGTTTCATTTCAGTAATAGAAACCCTGAGACAAGAGGACAACTTGGATGAATCTGACTTCCACTACGTGGGTTCCAGGAATCAAACTTGGGTCACCAGACTCGGAGGCAAATACCCACTGAACTATTTAGCCAGCCCACAAAGTGAGACCTAGAGCCAGGGTAGTGGCGGTGGCCTGGCCACAAACAGCCCCAGGCCTGATGGGACTTTGTGCACCAAAAACAAAACAAAAAAACAAACAAACCAAAAAGCATTGACTTTGTAATGGACTTAAGTAATATAAGAATGGGACCTCCAAATGGCTTCATTTCATCACACTGGAAAAAGGATGCATTTTTCCAAGACTGCTCATCAGATTTTGGGGACATGAACAGCCAGATCAGAGTTGATTCAATATTGTTTCAGAATTGCTAGAGGGGAGCCAGGAGCAGAATCACTCCTTGAAAACAGTCAAGGTCCAGTTGGCAAAGCACTTGCCTAGCATACAGGAAGTCCTGGGCTGCCTCCCCAGTACTTCATCAAATGGTTTTGTGGTACAGCCTATAATTCCTCCAGGCAGGAGAGTCAGCTCAGCATAGCGGTACACGTCTCTAATTCCAGCACTAGCGAGGCAGAGGCAGGTAAATCTCTGGGAGTTCAAGGCCAGCCTGGTCTAGACAGAATTCCAGGCCAGCCAGGCTACAGCATGAGACACCTCCACCCCCCACCCCCCACTCCCGCCTCAAAAAAGAAAACCAAAAACCAAACCTAAAAAAAAATCATAGACCATCAAACCATAGCAGCCATGGCCACTTCTCTCTGAAAGAACACATTGCCAGTGGTGGAGAAGGCACCTGAGGCTGGTTGCTCTTGGCCTTCTCCTGTGGCACAGAAGCCTTCATTCCCAGGTTTTCATCTTAGTTTTTGTCTATAAACTCAATAGGCCTCCATCCCCCTTGACCATCTGCACAGATGGCAGCCTCCGTTCACTAGTGACCCAATCACCCATCTTTGGTAAAACCTACTAGAGGAATCAAAAAGTTCAAAAAAGTTCAAGTCTTCCTTAATTGGTTGAAGAAACAAAGTTTTCACATTATTCAGGTTAAATTTTTTTTCTTTTACATTGACTACATGAGTGTGCACACCCTGTGTGAGGTAGGAGGATGACTTGAAGGGATCAATTCTCCTACCTCATGGATCCCAGGATCTAACTTAGGTCATCAGGCTCGGTTGGCAGCAATTGACCTCACCAGACAAGCCATCCCACCAGCCTCATCTCCAGTTGTGTGAAAACTACAGGGCAGCTTCCTCTGCAGCTACTTGAATAGAACCGAGGGAGCCTCTTACATCACTGGGAAGCAGAGTCCAAGCCCAAGATCCAGTCAAAGGTGATTCTGTTACAGGGAATGTCAGGAATAACCACAGCTAAGGGCAAACTGGCCTGCCACCATGCTGGGCAGTAGCTTAGGAACAATGGACCGTGTGACAGAATCTGATAGGATTAAAGG
This sequence comes from Cricetulus griseus, assembly GCF_003668045.3. Lineage (NCBI taxonomy): Eukaryota > Metazoa > Chordata > Mammalia > Rodentia > Cricetidae > Cricetulus > Cricetulus griseus. Next base: position 134,808,257 of record NC_048597.1, read on the forward strand.
TGTTTTTCTTCTCTCAGACAGTCTCATATAGTTCCAAGATAGCCTTAGCATCCTAGATAGTAATCTGACCCTCCTGACTCCACTAGGATGGCATCCCTGGACCACATGCTTAGTTTGTGTGGTGCTGGGCCTTCAACCCAGGACCTTGTGCGACACATTAGGCAAACACTAGCAACCGAGCCCCAGTTCCAGACACTGCTGAATTATTATTTTTTATTGCTTTTAATTGCTTCAGACAGGGTCTGTCTCTCTCTTTGGCTTTTCGAGACAGGGTTTCTCTTTGTAACCCTGGCTGTCCTGGAACTTGCTCTCTAGAACAGGCTGGCCTAGAACTCAGAAATGGCCTGCTTATGCCTCCCAGTGCTGGGATTAAAAGTGTATGCCACCACACCCAGCAGGTTGTTGACTCTGCTGTCTTGACTGTTTAATGATAAAGCAACATAAAAAAAAAAAAACTTGACTCTTCCCTCCAAGTGTTCAGATGCTCTCACTTTGCTAAAATGATTTATCCATTCCCTTTCATCCAATTTGTACAAAGACAGCTTCATCCAGATGCCTTAAGGATAGCAGGGCTAGAAGTACGCTGGAGCCTAAGCCAGGCACATAGCTCATGCATGCCCCGGTAAGAAACTGGGCTTGATAAGGCTGCAGAAATCATTTGGGACTGAAGGACTAGATTCCACCCCTGATGTAAAATCAGGGATGTGCAACACGGACCATCTGGGCTTCGGGCAGTGTTGCCTGAGCCGTGAGATCCAATGGTGTGTAGGGGAGTTTGGTCAGTGGGTAGGAAGGACCTCCTAGCTGGAGAGAACTGGGATCCTAGGGGTTAAGTCCCAAGTTTGTAGAGACATCAATGACAACACACAGCCCATCTCCATTTCACTGAAGTGCCTGCTGCTCCCATGAGGTACAAACAAAAGCATTGTGTAGCCACTGATGCCCTCTCCCTGATCTTCCCCACAACCCCAAAGTGTCCCTGGGCCACTGATGATTGGGATGACACTGACACTGGGTCTCTACAAGAGTCCTCAGATGGAGAGCCCAACTCCTGTCATCAGAAACTGACCAGCAAGTCACACCCTTTGTGGGCTTGTTTCTCCACTTCCTTCTCTACACAGGATGTAAGATGTGTAAAGCTCTTGCTTAAAACACAGCCAGGCGGGCAGACGGGGACCTGGGCAGGCAGCCTCAACCCCTGGCTCTGAGTGCTAAAGGTGGGGCACTTCTCAGCCCCCATGTGATAGAGCCTGGATTGTTCCAAAATTTAGTTCTGGATGAGATGGGATAGATTAACCCACATTAAGTGACATGGATTCAGGAGAAGCTTGGAAGGCACTTTGGAGAGTCACCAATGCCATGGATGGCTGACTCTGTCCTTTGTATAACCAGAAAACAGGCTTTCAGGTAGATGTCAGGGAAGCAGAACGGAGAAACTACAGACCTGCCTGTATCCTTGGCTACAGTCAGTTCACAGGCAGGTTCAAGGCCAAGCTGGTGGACCTGAGCTGAAGAGGCTGCCAGGGCTAAGTTGTCCAGCAACCCACACCAGGGGACACATTTAGCCAACAATATGGACAGTAGGGCATCCCCCTGGGAAATGGTTCTAAGGTAGAAGGCGTGGAGTGTCCCTTCCATCACTCATGGAAGGTGATGCTGCGTATAGCCACCCCCATCAAAAAGCCTTGGGAAGCAGTAAGCACCTGCATGGGTGTTGCACACCCTTAGACAATGCTGAGCAGAGCCTGGGGTGTGGGCTGTAGCCAGGACTGCCTGGGTCTATCAACATGGAGAGAATTAGAGATGCAGTTGTGCAGAAGGGAAAGTGGGCAGGAGGGAGGGAGGCCCTGAGCTTGGAGGCAGCCCCTGTGGCTCACACCTTGGCTGCAGTCCTTCAAAAGGCAGGAGTGGGCAGGTGTGGGCAGGTGTGGGCAGGTCAAGGGCCACCCTTAACAGCCGCAGCTGCTAGGCTGGGGGGGTGGGGTATCTCCAAGAGCTGGGCCCTTTCCGTTGCTGCCCACGCTAGAGCTGGGTTCCAGGGACTCAGTCATCTTCTCACAGATGGTGTCCACCAGGCGCTCAAACACTTGCTTCACATTGATATTCTCCTTGGCGCTGGCCTCAAAGAACTCAAAACCTGGACGGACAGAAGGTGGGACAGTTGCAACAGTCACGTGAATCCCAAGGAGCTGGGCTTAGAAGGTGGAATTGTTCAAACCTGTATTCTGAGCTCATTCCCGCCTGACCCAATGTGTGTGTGTGTGTGGGGAGTGTGCACATATGTGTTTGTGTGTGTGTACATATATGAGTTTGAGTGTGTGTGTGTGTGTGCACTTGCACATATGTGTTTGGGTGTGTGTGTGTGTGCACATGTGTTTGGGTGTGTGTGTGCAGATATGTGTTTGGGTGTGTGTGTGTGCACATATGTGTTTGGGTGTGTGTGTGCACATATGTGTTTGGGTGTGTGCGCACATATGTGTTTGGGTGTGTGTGTGTGCATATATGTGTTTGTGTGTGTGTCTGTGCACGTGTGTTTGTGTGTGTGTGTGCACATATGTGTTTGTGTGTGTGTGCATATATGTGTTTGGGTGTGTGTGTGTGTGTGCACATAAGTGTTTAGGTGTGTTGCTCCTCAGCTGCCATCACCATTTTTTTTCTGAGACAGGGTCTTTCATTGACTTCAAAATTCACCCAGCAGGCTTGACTGGCTAGCCCACAAGCCCCTTGGGATGGTAAGTGTGCACTGCCATGCCTGGTCTAAGGTCAGTTCTAGGGTCCTTCCCAGTCTCATTTAACCCTTTTGAAGTCCTGAGACAAATTTCACTATGTAGCAATGTTGAAATAGTTCACAGAGCTCTGACTCAGCAATCTTCCTGCCTCAGTTGCCAGAGTGCAGTGACCACAGGCTGTAACACCATGCCTAGCTAAGACTCTTCAGGAGACAGACATACGTTCAGTGGTAAAGGTACTTGTTGCCAAGTTTGATGATTTGAGTTCAATCCCTAGAACATCCAAGGTGGGAAGGATAGCCCACCACAGGTGTGTGTGTGTGTGTGTGTGTGTGTGTGTGTGTGTGTGTGTGTGTGACACATACACACTAAATAAATGATGGGGCTAGAGAGACAGGTCAGCCATTACGAGCACTGGTTGTTCCTCCAGAGGACCTGGGTTCAATTCCCAGAACCCACACAACAGCTCACAACCATCTGTAACTCTAGAGCTGAGGGATCTGGTGCTCTCTTCTGACCTCTACAGGTACTGCAGTACATGGTTCACTAACACATGTAGGCAAAGCACCCACACACACTTAAAAAGAGAAGCCAGGCAGTGGTGGCTCACACCTTTAATCCTAGAACTTGGGAGGCAGAGGCAGGCAGATTCAAGGCCAGAGTGGCCTACAAACCAAGTTCCAGGAGAGCCAGGACTACACAGAGAAACCCTGTCTCTAAACCTGCCCCCAATAAAAAAAATATATAAAAATAAGAAGTGTAATTTAAAACAGTGTACTGGAGCTGGAGAGATGGCTCAGAGGTTAAGAGTGCCGACTGCTCTTCCAGAGGTCCTGAGTTCAATTCCCAGCAACCACATGGTGGCTCTCAACCATCTGTTATGAGATCTGGTGTCCTCTTCTGGTGTGCAGATATACATGGAAGCAGAATGTTGTATACATAGTAAATAAATAAAATCTTAAAAAACAAAAACAAAAACAAAAACAGTGTACTGGGGCTACTGAGATGGCCCAGATGGAAAAGAATGAGGGCCTGGGTTCAGATTCCCAGCAACCATTTTTTTTAAGCCAGGTGTGGTAGAGCATGCTTTTAATCCCAGTGCTGAGGAGGTGGAGGCACTGGAGCTTGCTGGCCAGCTAGCCTAGCCCAGTGGGAGACCCTGTCCCTAAGGATGACACCTGATGTACGCCGGCCACCACATGCACACACAAATGTAATCAAATTAAGGACCAGGGCAAACCCATGATCCCGCACTACAGAGACCAAGCAGGAAGACCGTTGACTTCAGAGCTACAAAGTTAGACCCTCTATCAAAAGAGATTTTAAAAATGTAAAGTGTAACCTGCACAAGGCTGTGGGTTTGAGCCCCAGCACTGTTTTAAAGAGAGAGGCAGCACATCAGTGAGATAGCTCAGCCTGTACAAGCACTCGCCATGCAAGCTTGACTGTGACTAGCCTGAGTTCAATCTCTGGAAAAAACAGTAGAAGGCAAAAAGCTACTCCTGAAGTCGTCCTCTGACCTTCACATGTGCACTGTGGCACACATGTGATTTCTAAAGGGACATAAAAAGTTGAAAGGTTTTTTTGTTTGTCTCTGTGTAGCCCTGGCTGTCCTGCACCTTGCTCTGTAGACCAAGCTGGCCTTGAACTCACTGAGATCCACCTGCCTCTGCCTCCTAAATGCTGGGATTAAAGGCCTGCGCCACCACCACCTGGCTGAAATTAGCTTTCTTAGTATGAGGGTTTTGTCTTTGGGTGTGTGTGTGTGTGTGTGTGTGTGTGTGTGTGTGTGTGTGTGTGTGTGTGTGTGTGTGTGTGTGTGTGTGTGTGTTAGCTAGGAATAATGGCACACACTTGTAATCCTAGGACTCAGAAGGCTGAGGCTGGAGAACTGCTGAAAGCTCAAAGCCAGCATGGGCTGCAAAGTGAGGCCATCTCTCAGCTCCCCAGCCCAGGAAGGGCATAACGGGAAGCTGGAACCTGGAGGGAAGAAAGATGCTTAGCACGAGGAGGTCCATCTGGTTTCTATAATTAAGTAATCCTGATTAGATAAGAGCACACTTTGCACTTCACACTCCTCTCTGCTACTCGATGGACCAGCCCAAGGAGGGCATGGTTCTTCCTGCAGCTCTCAGTCCCTGATTCAAAGCACATGTGAGGAAGACAGTGGGCTATTTTTTGGTACAGGATTGGAAAGCAGGGCAAGACAGGGGCTCTACCACTGAGCCATGCATGCCCTTGGCCCCTCTCTGGGGATTCTAGGCAGGAGCTCTATTGCTAAGCTTCAGGCCGAGCCCTGAGTAAATGCTTAGAAGCCACAGGCTGAGTGAAGATGGTGGAAGACATGACAAAATTTGGAGCCTGGTGAGATTCCTGTGCTCTTCTGTCTTCTTGGGCAAATTTGGTGTTTTATTACCAACATGTCAACTCCCCCAACTCATATGAATTCTTTGTTTCTTTTGCTTATTTGGGCTCTTTTATTGTTTTGTGCTTTTGGGTTTTTTTTGTTTTTTTTTTTTTTTTGGTTTTGTTTTTGAGATAGACTCTCACTATATAGCCTTGCCAGATCTAGAACTCACTATGCAGCCCAGGCCAGTCTTGAACCTCTGCCTTCTAAGTGTCTTTTCTTTGGTTCTAATAGGATTATCTTGGGAAGTATGTGTTGTGTATGTGCATATCTGTGTGCAGGTATCTATGAGGGCCCCTGGAGGCAGAAGAGGACATCAGCGGCCCTGCTTTCTCACACCCAACTTATTCCCTTGAGACAGAGTCTCTCACTGAACCTAAAGCTAGCTGGGCAGCCAGCAAGCCTCAGTAATCCTTGTCTCAGCCACTCCCACCCCCCTCCCCCCGCAGTGCTGAGGTTATAGGCGTTAAGGTGTGTGTATGTGGCCATATCTGGCCTTTTATGTGGGTTCTGGGGACCCTAGCTCAGAGCCTCATATTTGAACAGCAAGCATTCTTACTCACCCACCAAGCCATCTCCCCAGCCCCAACACCTGGGTTTTTCCTTTCTTCCCTACCAGATCCTCAGTTAACCACTGTGGAACTGGGACTCAAGGGTGAAGACGAGCGTTAGGAGCAAGGAGATGTGACTCGTGGCTCAGGTTGGGCACTAACCAAGATCATCAGCAAGCCTCTGGCCATCCTCAGCAGGTACAAGCCGTTCATCTTCCAGGTCACACTTGTTCCCCACAAGGATGACCTGGGCATTGTCCCAAGAGTAGGTCTTGATCTGTGTAGCCCTGTGGGATTGTGGACATTGAAAGGGAGGTTAAAGGTGGGGGACGGGAGAACAAAGGCCGGTGGCATGTCTGTGGTTGGCCAGCACTCACCAGTCCTGCACAGCGGTGAAGGACTCCTGGTTGGCGATGTCATACATGAGCAGGAAGCCCATGGCTCCACGGTAGTAGGCTGTGGTTATGGTCCGGTAGCGCTCCTGGCCTGCTGTGTCCTAGGCAAACGGCAGTGAGTCAGTTAGGGGCCATCTGCTCCCTACCTGACTCTGCAAGGCTCTGAAAGGGGCACAGGTCTGCCCTTGTGGTCCAGTCTGATGGGAAAAGAGTAGTGTTGCCTCCACAGGCCCAATCTGATGGGGAAGTATGGTCCTGCCCTCATACTCAATCTGACTGAAGGAATACCAGTCTGCCCTCCCTGCCCATCCTAATGAGAGACATTACAGACAAGCATCACCAGAGCTGTTGTTGCATCTTGAGAACTCTGTTAACTGACTCAGCTCTGCCCTGCATGGGCTCCAGTGTGCAGAGCTGTCTCCCATTTATGACCTTCTCTAACCTTGTTTCCAAGAACCAATGTAATAGATACAGAGAAGAGCCATCCGGGCCTTAGGCCACCATCTTGATCTGCTACCTGGTCTCCTCATTACCATGATGATATCAACAGCTGGACTAGGGACAGGGTATAGCTCTGAACCTGGCAGCCTCTATGGGCGTCCCCGAGATGGTCCCCAACTTCTTCCTCACAACTGGTACTTCCAGCAGGCACCTTCTGTCCACCTTGTCCCTCCACAGGCCACGCAGGGCAGGGCATGTTCCCACATCCCGATGAGTCTACCTCAGAGATGAAAGACATCTCCCTGCCCTGGGCTGCTCTCTGTCTCCTGGGAACTCTACTCTGGATCTGACTCTATTGACTGCCCCCCTCAGTTCCCCACATGGCTACTCAACCCACCCAAATCTGCAGCTTGATCCTCTTGTCATGTCGGTAGACTGTCTTGACCTTGAAGTCGATGCCCACAGTGCTCACGAAGGCAGGGGTGAAGGAATCATCGGCATAGCGGAACAGGAAGGAGGTCTTGCCCACGCTGCTATTCCCAATCAAGAGCAGTTTGAACATGTAGTCAAAGTTCTGGTCGGCTGCATCCCTTGGGCTGGCAGGGGGCTCACCAGCGGATGCCATCTCGGTGGGATCTGCTTGGAGGGGAGGCCTGGAATCCTGACGGGAAAGAGTGGAATCCTGGAAGAGGGGAGATACCAACAGCTGAGGAGTTCAGGAGTCAGTTTTCCCAACATGTGGATCTGGGATCCAACTCAGGTCATCAGGCTGGGCAGCAAGTGCCTTTACCTGCAAAGCCACCGCCTAGCCCTAGTTTCTTTCTTCCTTTCCTTGAGGAAACAAGGTCTCACTCTGGAGCCTAGTCTTGCCTCTAACTCTCAGTCCTCCTGCCTCTACAGCCAAGTTTATGGGGGCGGGGACAGGTATGTACCTCCACTTTGGGGCTGGAGTTCCAGGTGCTCATGAGCTGTCTGACCTGTGCTTTAGGAATCTAAGTCTGGTCCTCTGAAACAGCAATGCCTGCTCTTAACAGGTGAGCCATCTCACCAGTCCTCTCTTCTTCTTCTTCTTCTTTTTAGATTCTTTCAGAAAAGGTCTCATGTGGCTCAGGCTGGCCTCAAACTCTCCATGTGGTGGATAATGACCTCAAACCTCTGATCCCTGCCTCTGGAACTCGGATTACGTACAGGTATGCACCCTTAAATGCCCTTCCTAATGGCTCTTGTTATTCATCCACAAACCTCTGCCCAGTCCTTCTCTGCACCAGACACTGGTCTCTGAAGGGACACAGCTGTGCAGAAAACAGAAAAACACTCACCTTTTATGGAAGATGCAGTAGGAGGGCTGTGGTTGCTGTTTAACCTTTACTCAAAGGTGAAACAGGGCTGGGGATGTACTCACCTTGGGTTTCAACCCCAGCACCCAGTAAACCAAGTGTGATGTGCACACCTGTAATTCCACCACTAGGGAGATAGAGACAGGAGGATCTGCAGTTCAAGGTCATCCTGTGCTACATTGGAGGTTTAATGCCAGACTGTGCTACATAAGAACCTGCCTCAAAAAAAAAAATTAAAAAAGGCAAAATGGAGCCTTTATAGTGGAAGGTTCTGATCTTCTGCCTTGAGGTACAGAAGTCAGGTAACGGGTGAAAACTCAGGGCCAGTGGTAGCGAGGAAGCTGCACGGGCTGCAGACTGGACTTTGCCCAGTGCAAGCAGCTGGTATGGCCAGGTGTGAGCTGGAGAGGGGTGGTGACTGCCAACTAGACAAGAGCCCCCTACAGCAGGGCCTGGATGTTGATTTTGCTGGTGCCTGCCACTGAGATGCCTGTCCTTTTCCCTTTAAGTCCACTTTAACCCTTTCCCTGCCCCAAGGTAAGGAGATTTCTATAAACATAGCATAGTTTAAAGCCCCAGTTATGCTTCCAAGTGGGTACCTGCCATTTTATTTGTCAAAGGGGCCGGGCCTGGCTCCTTCTTGGCCAAAGCTGACTCACCCCTGCCATGGTCCACAGAGACAGGAATGAAAGTCATCAAATCCAAGGGAATTATCCTAGCCACTCAATGATCACAAAAACCACCACCACCCCATATCCTGCTGTTTTTATTTGCCCACACTCCAGCGTGCTGTTAAATCCAAATCTAGGCTGCCCTTCCAAGCTCCCCAGGCTTCCCCAGTTGTCTAAAGTCGCTCTCCGAAGCCCAAGCAAAAGTATTTCTCAACGGCCTTCGGTGTTTTCTGTTTCTCTGCCCCGTGCATTTCCAAAGAGAACGCAGCCAACCCCACCCTGTGTTCCGGGAGAACGGGTTTGAGGAGGGACCGCAAAGCGTCCGCTTGGCAGGGCCTTCAGGCTGGCCCCCGCCCCACCGCGGCTCCTCTTCCGGGAGGACGAGGGGTCCCTGGTCCTCAAGGCTGGCAGACAAGCTGTCACTGCACTGCGTGCACCAGCAGGTGCCTCCCCCATCACCATATGGCGCCCTCGCTCGCCCCCGGCTGGGCTTCTCGCCCACCTCGCCGCCGCCGCTCGCGAAGGAAGCCAGCGGGGCGCGGGGAACCTGGAAGAGCCAGCAGCGCAGCTTGGGGCTCGTGACCCGGCCTCGCGCGGACCCCAGCCCATCCCTGTCATAGCGCACGCGCGAACCGGCGGGCGGGCGGGCTGGCGCCCTCCCTTCGGGACTCACCAAGGGTCACGCCTCGCACACCAGGATCCGCCCACGAACTCGCTGCAGCCCGCACACGGCCGCGACCCCCGCCCCGTAGCCACCGCGGCCAGCACTGACACCCGGATCCCGCTCCGGCTCCGCCCAGGTGGAGGGGGCGAGGCTGCAATGAGAGGAGGAGCGATGCGGGGGTGGGGCCTCTAGGGGCGGGGCTGTCGTGAGAGTCGGCTCTGGGTGGGCGTGGTCTTGCTGGCGGGGAATCCGCAAGAGCAGCAGCCAGGGGATGGGCGTGGCCCGTCGGGGCCAGGACTCAGCAAGAATCCTAGCGGAGAGGGCTAAGCCTCGCAGGCGGAGTTGGGTCTGACAGGTGCGGGCCCGCCTCAAGAGAAGCCCAACGTGGGCGGGGAACTGAGGGGTGTGGCCCTGGTGGTAGAGTGTCGGTGGCTGGAGTCTATCCACAGACTAGGCATAGAAGTGGGCGGGGCATAGACGTGGAGGGGCTGTCCCCAAGGCTGAGTCTTGCAGTACACGAGCCAGGGCCAATCAGATGAGAGCACGCGGTTGGCTGGCCCAAGAGGTGTGGGGTGGGGGCTAGATGTGAGGGGCCTGACAGGAGTCAGGCTGGCCTAAGAAGCCCAGAGGAGCAGGAAAGGGCCTTAAGTCCCACCATAGCCTCCCCTATAAACATACATCTCCTTTCCCCGAACTACAAGAAGAAAATGTCTTCTTGCCCTCTGTGGTTAAGAGAAAAACATCAGCAGCTGGTTCTACTCCCACCTCCACTTTCTAGACTGTGACTCCCGACCTCAGTTTTCCCGTCTGTCAAGTGTGTGCCCATGTTTTTGCTTTTATTTTTCTTGTTGTAATTTTGGGGGCTGGAGAGATGACTCAGTGGTTAAAAGCACTTGTTCTTGCAGAGGATCTGGGTTTGAGTCTCAGCACCCACACGGTGGCTCACAACCATCCATAACTTCAGTTCCAGGGGACCTGACCCCCCCTTCCTACTGCATAAGGCAGCAAGAACCAATATGGACAGACATACTTGTGAGCAAAACACTCATGTAAAATAAAATTTTAAAACTAAACAAATTTTATTGTTTTTCAGACAAGGTCTCATTTAGTCCAGATTTGCCTGAAACTCTCTATGTAGCCAATAATAAATAATAGACTGATCCTTCTGCCTCCACCTCTCAAGGTCTGGGATTGGAGGTGTGCAAAACCATGCGTACTTTAGGTGGTGCTAGGAAGGAGCCCAAGCCTTCTTGTATACTAAGCAAGCACTCTCCATCAACCCCCCCCATTTTCTTTTAAGTGCTGGGGGTGAAGACCAGGACTTCATGACTGTCAGGCACACTCCCTGTCCCACATTGCCCTGAGGGGTGCTGGGCTACTCTATTCAATACGCTTGAGGTTCTCCTGGAGTTAAAACACGTTTTAAAAATGAGGAAACTAAGGATCAAAGAAAGGCAGATATTTGTCTGAGGCCACACAGCAAGATTTGGAATTCAGAATAATACTGGGAGGCCATCAAAATGGATCTGTGGGCAAAGGCACTTGCCACTAGGAAAACCCACGGATTCCAGGGACCCATTGCATAGAAGGAAACCCAATTCCCACAAGTTCTCTCCTCTGACCTCCACATACATACACATATTTAATAAATACATAAGTGTAAAAAAAAAAAAGAAATTCAGGCACGGTGGCTTACACCTGTAATTCCAGCATTTGGGAGGTGGGGGAAGGCAAAAGATTGGGAGTTAAAGGTCATACTCAGGTATATAAGTTTAAGACCAGACTGGGCTATACAAGACGCTGCCTCAAAAGTGTGTGTGTGTGTGTGTGTGTGTGTGTGTGTGTGTGTGTGTGTAGGTGAGATGATGTGCATGCCTCTAACCCTAGTACCTGGGAAACCAGGGCAGGAGGTCTACCATAAATTTGGGGCTAGCCTGGACCACATAGTAAGTTTCAAGTCAGACTAAACTACATAGTGAGAACCTGTCTCAAAACAAAAATATTCAGAGACTGATGTAATTAGTGGCTCACACCTGTAAGCTTAGCACACGAGACGCTGAGGCAGGAAGATTGTCATGAGGTTCAGGCCAACCTGAACTACAGAGTTCCCCAGAGACCCTGCCTCAAAACACAAATGGTCACGTGTACACACACACACACACACACACACACACACACACACACACACACACACACACACAGAACTCTCTGCTCACCTAGACACCTCAAGGGAACAGCTGAGCTGTCTCCAAAGCTCTAACACATATGAGTTGAGGTGGAGTGTGTTAACTAGAACTGAGTTATTCTCAGAAACAAGCAGCACCCAAAGTCTCCAGGATACCACTCAGCTAGATTAACATCTCAGGATTGATGCTGTGGACTAGGGAAAGATGAAACAAGCTCTATCCTGTCTTGTAAACACATGCCACTTCTGCTCACATCTCATCAGCCAAAACAAGTCAAAATGCCAGTTACAGCATCAGGATAGGAAATTCAATTGTGCCTGAGAGGTGGGAACCTGCTGTTCTTGCAGCAACACATAGTAAGGGCAATGGTTAGCACCATGCCAGGCATACAGCAGGCACTCAAATAAATGGTCATTATTAGAGAAGACATGCTGGAGCTGCAATAGCTCACACTCCAAAGTATCATGCAACAGGGATGGGGAAACTTGAGACTGAGTGCTATACTAGTGTGCACGATACACACACACACACAAAAAAAAAACAAAACAAAACAAAAAAAAAAACCTGGCTTCTCTCGGGGTCGAAAAAAATTACCACAGCCATCTCCAAAGAAGCATTTATTGACACATAGGGCCCATGTTAGAGGCTCCGGAGCCCCAGAGCAAGGCCAGCAAGGCAGAGCCCATTGCTCAGCAGGCAGCCCAGGTTGCAGAGAGAAGATAGGCCATGGTAGTGGAAGAATTTCTGGCGGAGAGCATTGTACTTGGGGTCCTTCTCCCGCAGCTGGCGGTAGGGGTCGGGACCCCTGTGGCTGCCTGGCACCTCTGTCCCCAGGCCTCGATCTTTCTCCACAGTCTGCAGGGCCCACATGACGGCCGTGGTGCGGGCCTCCAGCCAACGGGCATTGATGGTGGCCAGTGTGAGGCTCAGTAGCAGTAGAGCAAGCTGAGGACAGTTATGGGGAGGCAAGGTGAGAGGGGCTGAGAGGATAGAGGAACCCGAGAGAGGGTATGCCTGCATCTTCATAGCTTAGAGAGTTCCCTGCACCCAGACGGGAAACCCTGAAAGTAGGTGTCCTTAGGAAAGAATCTATGGCTTTTTCTCTCTGTTCCCTGGGTCCAGGGCACAGTCTGCTCTCCTACTGTTCCTTGAACACCAAAACTTCTTCAAAACGTGTTTTTTGCAGTATATAGGATGGATCTTCAGGCCTCAGCCATCTTTTCACTTGTGTGCATATATAGTATGTACATTTATTCATGTATATGCTTGCAGGTGCACATGTATGTGTGTTTCTGTGAAGGCCAGAGTCTGCCTTTGGGCTTCCCACCCTTTGCAGGGTGAAAAGTGTGGTTTCTCACCCCAGCTGTCCTGGAACTCACACTGTAGACCAAGCTGTCCTTGAACTCAGAGAGGCCCCTGCCTCTGCCTCCCTAGTTCTGGGATTAAAGGCATGCGCCACCACTTGGCCCTTTCTCTTTAAAAAAAAAAAAAAATCTATTGCGTGTGTGTGTGTGTGTGTGTGTGTGTGTGTGTGTGTGTGTGTGTGTGTGTTAACATTTCTTGGTGTGTGTATGTGCACACTGGAGTACCTCTAAGGAGTCATTTCTCTTCTTCCTCCTTGCAGACCCTCAGGGACCCAACTCAGATTATCACAGGCTTGGTAGCAAAGGTATTTGCTGCTAAACCATCCACCTTAGTTTTTGAAATGGTGTCACTTGTTGATCCTAGAACTCCCTCATTCAGCTGGACTGACTGGTTGGCCTGTCTCTACCCTTGACTCCCACCCCTCCAAATGTTGGGTAATTCCTCTGTTTGGTATGTGAATGGATGCTGCAGATTCAAACTCAGGTCCCCATGTTTCTGCTGGAAGCACTTTTCTGCCCAAGTCATACCCTAGCCTCTACTCTTTTCACTTTGAGGCAAGGTCTCACTAAGTTGCCTGGGCTGGAGTGGAACTTACTATGTAGCCAGGGCTGGCCTTGAACTTGTGCAATCTCCCTGGCTCATCCTCCTACATCCTTGGGTGATGAGTGCATGTGCACATCTGTGTGGTGTGTGTACCACAACACAGGGCCGAGAGATGACTCTTGATACACCCATCAAGTCTCACCTGCCCACATCTGAAAACTTCAAGAGCAGAGGGAGGGAAGGGTAAGGAAATCTGAACTTCAAGAAATGTTCCTTACATTGTGGCTGAGGGAATGTGTAGATGGGAGTGGGGAAACCCAAAATCCCAGTCTGGCTAGTTTTTACACAATGAACTCAGGTCAGAAGCTCAGCTCAGCTGAGTCACTCCAGTTTGGCAGGAGGCCCAGCTATTGGGCAGAGAGGAAACAGGAGCCAATGGGGAAGATAAGGCTGTACAGACAGGGCTGCCAGGGGGTAGCTATGCAGGCTGTGTGCGCTGTTCAAGGACACCCAGTGACCAGCTCTGTCTTTACCAGGAATAAGAGGCATTTCATTTCCCCTTTCAAAACAATGTCATTTGAGCTAGTTGTGGGATACAAACCAGGAGGATATCCTGAAACGGGATATCACAAGTGGAAACGGGAAAATCACAAGTTTGAGGCCAGCTTGGGCTACACCTTTGGGGGTGTAGAGATGGCTGGCTTGGTAGTTAAGAGAGAATACTGCTCTTGCAGAGGACTGAGTTCAGTTCCCAACACCCACTTTGAGCAGCTCACAGCTGTCTATAACTACAGTTCTAGGGGGATTTGTCACCTCTGGCCTCTGAGGGTACCCACACATACATGCACATACCCACACACAGACAATAAACACATAAATGAAAAATAATAAAAGCTGGGCAGTGTGGTGCACACCTTTAATCCTAGCACTCAGGAGGCAGAGGCAGGTGGATTTCTGAGTTCAAGTCCAGCCTTATCTACAGAGTGAGCTCCAGGACAGCCAGGGCTACACAGAGAAACCCTGTGTCAAAAAACCAAAAAGAAAATAACAAAAAAATATTTCCACTGGAGGGTTGGTGACGTAGCTGAGTTGGCAGGGTGTCTGTGTGTGGTAGAACATGCCTGTAATTTCAGGAGGCAGGAGGACCAGAAGTTCAAACTCATCTTCCACATACTGAGTTCAAGACCCTGTCGGAATAACTCCACTCTCCGAGTAGGACAAGAAGATGTACCTGTAGAGCACATGCCTAGCATGTGCAAGGCTCTGGGTTTCATCCCCAGCACTATGAAGAATAACATCAAATGAGGGGCTGGGAAGATGGATCAGTAAAGTGTTTGCCACACAAGCATGAGGACCTGAGTTCACAGCATCCAAGTTAGAAAGCCAGGCATGGTGGCTCATGCCTGTAACCTCAGTGCTGGGGAGACAGAGATAGAAGGATCCCTGGAGATTGCCAGCCAGCTCATCTGACCAAATCAGTGAGCTTCAGGTTCAATGAGAGACCCTGTCTCAAACAACAGCAACAACAGGTGTTGGTAGCACACGCCTTTAATCCCAGGACCCGGGAGGCAGAGGCAGGCGGATCTCTGTGAGTTCCAGGCCAGCCTGGTCTCCAGAGTGAGTGTCAGGACAGCAGGGGCCACACAGTGAGACCCTGTCTCAAAGGAACAAAAATAAGGTTGACAGAGGAAGACACAACATCGGCCCCCGCCTCTACACGATTGTGCACATGTGCACACAAATGTATACACACACACATACACACACACACACACACACACACACACACACACACACACACAAAAAAATAAATAAATAAAGCCCCCCCCAAAGCCCCTCATGGAGTCTTGGGGACAAATCTTCAGAGAATGGTAGCCCTCAAACCCTCATACCTGACTGGCCTCCCAGAGTGAGAGGTGGATCCAGGCTCGCTGTGGAGCCAAGATGCAGAGATTGATGAGGGCACAGCCCAAGGAGACGTGGAAGTAGACGGGGAAGAGCTTGCTCTGTACCAGCCCGAAGGTATGCCGAGGGAGGCTCCGGAAGAGCACGAAACCTGGGAAGTGGAGGGCCACAAACACCCATTAGGACCCTTCCAGGTTCCCCTCCCACTCATCCCCCACCCTAAAGAACAGATTGGAGGTCCCTACCTGAGGCAAAGGTCACCCACATCTGCATGCCCCAGGCACCAGACAAGACCAGCAAGTGGACCACTTTAATGAAGCTTCCTGGATCCTCACCTTCCTCCATCCTGTGGCCCTGGGAAGGAAGCACCAGTGACTCAGCTTAACCTTCAACCTTTGCCCCTAGCTTTGAGACCTGGCAGAGAATATTTAGGGCCAGCCTCACACTGTGCAGAGATGAGGGAAAACAGCCTGGAAACGGCAGTGGGAAAACCCAGAGCAGTCCCTGGACAGTCTCAGCCTAGCCAGCCCACTTGAGCTCAGTCTCGGGGCTGGAATTGTGGCTTTGTTGTCGGAGACTTGGTGTTATCCTCACACTCCCCAACACTTGCAAAATAATAGAGCTGCGCGCACGCGCGCGCACGTGTGTGTGTGTGTGTGTGTGTGTGTGTGTGTGTGTGTGTGTGTGTGTGTATAAAATGAAAACAAACAATCTCAGCCCAATGTGGAAGCTCACACTTGTAAATCCCAACACTTGGGAGACTGACACGGGGACTGCCATTCCTCCATTCCAAAAAGCATTTAAAAACAGAGACTGGCCTGATGAATCACACTTGTAATCCCAACATATGGATGATGCAGGAAAATCGTTGAGTTTGAGGACAGCCTGGAATACAGTGAAACTATCTTAAAACAAACAAACCAATAGCTTAGGCTCCGGCCGGTCGGGAAGGTGACTCAGCTGGCAGAGGCTTGCCTCACGTGCAGGAAGCCCTGCGCTCCAGCTCCTGCTCTGTATAAGACAAGCACAGGCTCTTTTGTGTCATTCCAGCACGAAGAGGTACAGACAGGATCTGGAGCTGGAGGCCAACCTGAGATACATGAGACCTTCTGTCTCAAAAACAAACAAAATTCTAGAACAAATGATCTCAGGCTTTCTCTAGACTACAATATCAACTGCACTTTACAGAATCCCAAAAGCTTGAGTCCCAGCAGCTCAAGTTCTCATCCCTAAGTCTTCAGGGATCATCCAGGCTCTGCAGACAACAAGAGCCCTCATCTAGAAACACGAGACATTATAGAAACATCCCAAAGCACCCCCAGGACCCCCATATGACCCCACCGTTGGAGCACGCGAGGTCAGGGGTGGGGACCACGAACCCGGGCAGCTCCTGTGCAGCTCTGGCTCTCCAGACACCTCTCGGGTTTTTTTCCGCACCACAGGCCTCGCCCCACCTCCCAGCCAGCCAGAAGCCAATAAGATCGTACATTTGACACCTCTGGACCCACCCACTTAGGGATTGCCCAGTCGGCTTGCGGGAATCATCCTGCCGTCCCGCCTCTCCAAACTTCATCCAGTCACACCAAAGATGCTCAGGCGCCAATGAGCTCCGCGCCTGACCTTAGAGGGCGGGCGGGGCTTAAGTGAAGACCACGCCCTTCTCTATGACTCCACCTTCGGCCACCTTGCGTTTTCCAGCGATGGTGTCCCCACGGGATCAAAACTTTTTCGTCACAGCTGGGGACTGGCTTCGTGGTCCCTGGTGGGAGAGCATGAACAGGTGGTATGTGGTAGGTGTGGGATATAAAGGGGTTTGGGAGACTGGCCGGGTGTAAGATTGGCAGTTCAGGGGCGGGGCTAAACCAGTGGTCACGCCCCCTTGCTCGAAGAACTCTCTGGAGAAGGGGACGTAGGAAGAATCAATTGAGGTGGGGGTAGGGCGGGCATGGTTAGATATCTACCTTCTCTGACGCTCTGAAATGCCTCTTTCCTTTCCCCCTCTAACTCTTCTGGGGCATTTGTGGTCCTCAGGTGACATTCTAGAACAGATTCTCTTTTGCCAAGCAATGGACCAAATCTGTGTAATCAGGACAGCCCAGTAAAGTGATATGATGATTTTTTTTTTTCCTAGACAGGTTCTCACTGTGTAACCCTGGCTGGCCTGGAACTAGCTTTGTAGAGGCTGGCCTGAAATTCAAGGATCCCTGAGTGCTGGGATTAAAGGGGTGAACCACCACAGCTGATTCTTTATGTGGTTTTGTTGTTTCAGATTTTAAAATCTTGTTTTATGTATATTAATGTTTTGCTTGCATGTATGTCTGTGCACTACTTTCGTGCCTGGTACCTGCAGAAGTTAGAAGAGGGCCTCAAATCCTCTGGGGCTGGAGTTACAGAAGGTTGTGGGTCACTATGTGGGTGCTGGGAATTGAACATGGGAACTGGAAGAACAGCCACTAAACCAATTCTCAAGCCCCCCTCCTTTTTTGTTTGTTTGTGTGTGTCGGGGGGGAGGGGGTGTCTTTCTATGTAGCCCTAACTGGCCTGAAACTCCCTGTGTATACTAGGCTGGCCTTGAACTCACACAGATCTGCCTGCCTCTGTTTCCCAAGTGCTGGGATTAAAGGCCTGTGACTACCTTCTTTCTTTCTATTAATTAATTAATTTTCCCACTCAGATCACAGTTCCCCTCCCTCCATCCTCTCCTCCTAGTCCCACCCCAACCTCCCCTACTTTGTTTCTTTGTTCATATAAATGTTATTATTCTTAGGCGTGTATGAGGTGTGTGTATAAGTTTGCACATGTCATGGCACACATGTAGAGATTGGAGGTCCAGTTTGTGGAGCTGGTTCTCTCCTTCCACTTTTACGTTGGTTACTGGGGATCCAGTTCATGTTGTCAGGCTTGGCAGCAAGTGCTCTCCTCAGTGAGTCCTCTCACCAGCCCGCCGAGGCCTTAGAGGCTTTTTGTGGGGTGTCTGCACTCTCACAACCCAGCCCAACTTCACCTCTGTGATTGGATTTATCTTTCATCTGACTTCCACTTCTGCCAGCCCTAAAAAGTTTCTGGGCTGAAACATCGCTGTGGGGAGACTCCAGGGCTGAGGCTCAGTTGGCAGAGTGCTTGCCTAGCACACAGCTGGGTTCCATCCCCAGCACTGTATACAGTGGATGTAGTGACACACACCTGTCATCCTAGCACTAGGGAGGTAGAAGCTGGAGGATCAGGAGTTCAGGGTCATCCTTAGCTACATAATGAGTTGGAGGCCAGCCTAGGCTACATGAGCTTCTGTCCCAAAACAACAATAAATAACTAAAAATAAAAGGATTGGGAGTTAGAGACTGGTCTCAGAGCCCTTCCCATCCCCCTGTCTACAGTGACCCTCTTTTGGCCGGCCTACCCTGGGACTCTGACTACGGTGTATCTTATCTTAGCTCACCTCCTCCACTCTCCATCCCATCTTGGCCTGCCAAAGAGAAGAGAGGCAAGTACTGGTGTTCCTGGGGGGGGGGGCGGCTAGTATACAGCTAGAGAGCTGGGAGGGGCTGGTAATGGCAAGCTTTCTATCACTTGTCCCTGAAGGAAACCTTTCCCCCTATGGTCCTCCTCAGACAGGGCTTTGGATTGTATGACTCGCCGGTCCAGGACCTTGGAGCCTGAGATTGTGAACGCTGTTTCACAACAAGCATCAAAGTCTGTGTCATGGAGGCAAGAGTGGGATTTAACGTCTCAGCCTAATGAGGGTACCTCCTGTTCCAACTCAGACTCAGACTTCTACAAGGAACATAATCATGACCAGGACTTTGTGAAGAGGACCCACAGCACAACCAAGGTCATCTCCCCCATTAACCTAGGAATGCACTTGCTGTGTACCACTGTGGAGCATAGGGGAGGGGTTGCACAGCAGGGACCTTTGTGTAGTCTTCAGCACCTAGAACGGTACTTCTAGAGGGAGGAAAAAGGAACAGAAGGAAACCTATTTGTGTGTCTTATTTATTTTGAGAAAGTCTCTTGTGGCCCAAGCTGACCCTGACTTGCTCTGTAGGCAAAGTTGGATTTGAACTCCTATTTCTTCTGCATCCATCTCCAGAATGCTAGGATTATAGGATGGAGACAATATGTCTGACTTTCATATTTTGAAGGTTTTGAAGGTGTGTGTGTGTGTGTGTGTGTGTGTTCACTTGATTGCAATTCCCTTCAAGTCTAGAAGAGGGCATCATCCAGACGTTGGTGGCATACGCCTTTAATCCCAGCACCTGGAAGGCAGAGGCAGGCAGGCTCCAAAGCTACACAGAGGGGCTGGAGAGATGGCTCAGAGGTTAAGAGCACTGGCTGCTCTTCCAGAGGTCATGAGTTCAATTCCCAGCAACCACATGGTGGGTCACAATCATCTGTAATGAAATCTTCTTTGGTGCCCTCTTCCCTCTTCTGACATGCAGGCAAATATGCAAGTAGGACATTGTATACATAATAAATAAATAAAATCTTTAAAAACAAAAAGCTACACAGAGAAGCCCTGTCTGGAAAAAAACAAAACAAAACAAAACAAAAACTGAAGAGGGCATCAGGTCCCTGGAGCTGAAGTTCAGGTAGTTGTGAGCCTTCCAACTTGGCTACTTGGGTCTTCTTCAAAAGCATTATGCTCTTTAAACAAAACAAAATAAACAAAAAACAGAGTGTAGCCCTTGGCTGGTCTAGAACTCACTATGTAGACCAGACTGGCCTCAAGCTCACAGAGATCTTCCTGTCTCTGCCTCCCAAGCACTGGATTTAAAGGCATGTGCTCCAATGTCTCACCCTGATTTTAAGTCCTCTCTCTCTCTCTCTCTCTCTCTCTCTCTCTCTCTCTCTCTCTCTCTGTGTGTGTGTGTGTGTGTGTGTAGTGTTTCTTAGTTCTTGTATCTATGTGGTTTCTGATTGTGTGAGACTCATACTTGTGTCTAAAATTGTGTGTAGGTGGCTGATGGCGTCCAACAGCAGCTTGTGGTGGTATGTCAAGTGCTGATGGTGTCCTCTATGGACATTGCTGTCACTGATGTCTTGTACCTTAAGGAGAAAGGTCAAACCAGGGACAGCCTAGCATCTGCTTTCTGTCAGGGTCAATCCAGGGGCCATAGACATGTGATATGAGACATACAAGCACACTCTGAGCATGTGCAGATGATGAACTTGGAGGTAGGGGCAGTGGATGAATCCCCTAGACACAGTTTGGCTGAATTCCTGGCTAAGGATAACCAGAATTCAAGAGAACCATTTTTGTCCTTCCCTCCAACCTGCATCAAGGTAAGCTATCTGGGAATACATCACCACTCTCCTCTTCTCCTCTTTCCCAGAAGTCCCTGGAGCCCTGCTCTTCCAAAGTAAAAGGCGAGCACCCTCTTCCTGGTGAGACTGGAAGGCAGCCCCTCTTAATTTTTCCTTTACTTTTATTTACTTCCTGTATTTGAGTGTGTGTGTGCCGTGGTACACCTTTGAAGGTCAGAGGACAATTTACCATGGCCTCGTACCCTGTGAGGCCATGGGTTCAAACTCAGGTCTTGGTGGCAAGTACCTTCACCCACAGAGCCATCTTGCATGCCCCCTACTTCCACTTTCTTCTCCAGAACCAAGGCCCAAGGGGTCCCCTGCTCTATACATGCCCCTCTCCCTCCTCTGATACCCCATCTCTGCCCTGATCTTACCTGATCCCCCTTGCCATTGCCCACAGTTAAGAACACCATGCTAATCCCTGACTCTCAGAAGTTCTTTCAGTGTGAACTAGAGTCCCTCAGGACCCAGTTGCAGGCTCAAACCAAGGTGAGCCCCTCTACCACCTCTGCACCCCTGTTCTCCTCCTCCCCCTCCGCATTCCAGGGCTTCACATCCTCCTCTTGCTCCACAGGCTTTCGAATTCCTGAACCACTCTGTGACCATGCTGGAGAAGGAGAGCTGCCTACAGCAGATCAAAATCCAGCAGCTTGAAGGTAAGGACTAGATGGAAACCAAGGTCTGAGTGAGTTTGGAAGTCAGTAAAAATAAGTTCTAGGTCAAGATCAGACAGCACCAGGGACAGCTGAGTCAAGACTGGCCTCAGGCCCATAGCTGGTTCCCACATTTTTGGGCTGGGCTGGGCCTCAGTTGGTAGAGCACTTGCCTAACATGTATGAAGTCCTGGATTCCACCTCCAGCATGGAATAACACTGGACCTGGTGGTGCATGCTGTGATCCCAGCACTTGGGAGATGGAAGCAGGAGGATTAGGAGTTCAAGGCTACCCTCATCTAATTAGAGAGTAGATGTCAGCCTCGATAGAGATCTGTCTGGAAAACCAAAAACCAAGAGAGCCCTGGGGCTGAGAGATGGCTTCTCAGTGAAGAGCACTAGCTGCTTTTGCAGAAGACCCAGATTGTGTTCCCAGCATCAAAAATATGGTGGCTCACACCCTCTGTATTGTCAGTTCCAGGGCATAGGACACACACTTCTAGCCTCCATGGGCACCAGGTAAAACACCTCTGAAACATAAACCACATAAAATAGAAATATGTAATCTTAAAAAGTCAAGAAGTTCCAGGGCTGGGGAGACAGCTGTTACCAAAATGCTTGCCATGCAGGCATGAGGACCTGGGTTTATCTCCAGAATTCAAGTTTGTGGGGCACACTTGTCATCCCAGTTCTGCGGAGGTGGAGGCAGGAGGAATCCTGGGGCTCCCTAGCTCCAACTTTGGAGCTCCAGGCTCAGTGAGAGATCCAGTCTCAAAAGATAAGGTGGAGAAGAATTGAGGACGGCATCCAGTTTTGACTTGGGACCTCCCTTCCTTCACACACATCCCCGTGTCTGTGTACCTGTCACACACCTATGCAAAACATGTGAACATATACATACATGTGCTGCCGCACACAAAAATAAAGTCAAGGGTCTCCCACCCTCTCTACAGAAGTGTGGAGCCCCTTAAGCCTCCAAGGAGAGAAGGAAGGCCGTAAGAGGGCTGAAGACCAGAGTCAGCAGGAGCTGCATGGGGCTCTGGCCCAAGGCCTGCAGGAATTGCAGAAGACACTGAGGGACAGTGAGGAGCTCCAACAGGCCCGTACCACTCGCTGCCTGCAGCTGTTGGCCCAGGAAATCCGGGACAGGTGGGTGTGGACAGGAGGGCAGTGTGGAGGTTGCAAGAAAGCAGGCCACCATTGAGGGAACTTAATGGAGCAGGGAGCGGAAGGCTTGGGAGAAACGACACAGAAACAGGACAGGTTGCTCCATGGGACATTGGTGGCTAGGTAGAGGGTGTTGAGTCTAAGGGACTACAAGGTAAGGGAGACAGCAAGCTGGAGATGGGTTGGGGGAGGAGGCAGTGCATCAGAAGACTGAGGGAAGTGGAGAGGCTGGAGAGTGGAAATCAGGAGAGAACAAGGCTGGGAAGATCCAGGTAGGAAGGGGAAAGTAGACTGCGAGGTGAAGGCACGGACCCCAGGGCTGTGGGCGGAGTCTGGGGCTGTGGGCGGAGCCTGGGCTGGGTGGAGCCTCGGGCTGTGGACCTTTTCTGAGGCTATAGGCGAGGCCTCAGGTGCTGTGGGTGGAGCCTGGTACCCTGGAAGGAGCTAGGGCGGAGGGAAGAGCCTGTAGCTGTAAGTGGGTTTGGGCAGATGCGGACGTGGGCGGCCTGGGAAATGGGCTGGGAATGTGGGTCTAGGCTCCTCTCTCCCCTCAGCAAGAAGTTCCTGTGGGAGGAACTGGAGTTGGTGCGGGAAGAAGTGACTTTCATCTATCAGAAGCTCCGTGAGTGCCTGAAAGCCCGCGGCTTGGAAGGGGTGGGGCTCCTCTGCTTCCTCTGTCCACTGAGCTCTCGCCCCAACAGAGGCCCAGGAGGATGAGATCTCAGAGAACCTCTTGAATATCCAGAAGATGCAGAAAACACAGGTGAAGTGCCGAAAGGTAAGTAGAGAAAATGAGGGATTGTGGGACGTGGGGCAGGCACATGGGAGGTTCCTCATGCTTCCACCATTGGACTGATTCTAGGAGGTAGAATTCAAATCCCAGCTCTGCCATTTAGTGCTGTTATTATGGGTAAATCACTTTCTTTCCAGACCTCAATTTGCCTCTGCATATAATGGGTGTAATAGCTGCGACCCTTCCCCCATCAGAAAGTTGTGTTCGTTGAGGGTTCCATGCTCTCAATACAGCCGAGGATAAAAGTGCAACATCATGAGTACGTTTCTCTTTGGTCATCATTGCATGTGTGTTTAATTGCTTGTTCCCCTAACTCCCTCCCGAACCTCAGGTTCTGACCAAGATGAAACAGCAGGCTTATGAGCCATGTTCATACCCAGAGGCTGAAGAGGTGCTGGCAGAAGGCAATTGCACCTGGAAGGATGATTTACAGAAGGAGTTGAGCAACATATGGTGAGACCAGCCTCCAGTCTGACCTCTGACCCCTAGCCCTCCTCTAGCCACCCCCCTCCACGATGCTTCTGGAACACAGTTAGTTCTAGTCCTGCCTAGTTTTCCTAGGCATCACCCTCTCCACAGCCTTCCTTACCCTAGCTCCAATTCTGGGGTACCCTGGATACCCCAGTGTCTCTTGGGGTCCCTGTCTCTCTGTCTCCCTACAGGTCTGCTGTCCACAGTCTGCAGAACTCGATCGACTGTCTTGCCTTGTCTATGGGCACCAGGCCCAGGGCTTCCTGTCTCAAGGGTGAGGGGTTGAGAGTAATGGGGAGGTGGTGGGGAGGTCATTCTCTTCAGAGGCCTTCAGAGGGTCACGTTGGCTGGAGTCTTGTTCCAGGGCTACACTGACAGATTTTGAAGGCCTATAATCCCAGAAATTGGGGGTGGGGAGGTAAAAGAGAACACCAAGCTCAAGGCCAGCCTGAGCTACATAGACCTGTTTCATGCAGGACCTGATTGGGGTCACATTTAGGATCTGTGAGATTTTTTTTTAAGTCTCTTGGTATTTTTAAGTATCGTCTCACATAGCCCAGACTAACGTAAACTCACTATGTAGCCAAGGATGACCTTGAACTCCTGATCCTCCTGTTTCAGGCTCCCCAGGGATTACAGATATATGCCACCATTTTTAGCTCTATGGGATATTTTTAAGATGCATTTTATTACCAGGGGTTGGTAGTGCCCACCTTTAATCCCAGCACTCTGGAGGCAGAGGCAGGTGGATCTCTGTGAGTTCGAGACCAGCCTGGTCTACAGAGCTAGTTCCAGGGCAGCCTCCAAAGCCACAGAAAGAAACCCTGTCTTGAAACCCACCCCTCCCCTCAAAAAAGATGTATTTTATTTTATTTATGTGTGTGGGTGTTTTGCATATATTTATGCACCACCTGCATGCCTGGTGCCCTCAGGGACCACAAGAAGGCATCAGATCCTCTGGAACGGGACTGTCCTCTGGAAGAGCAGCTAATAGCACTTTTAACTACTGAGCCACCTCTCTGGCCCCTTATGGGATCTTTTTAAGGGAACATTTCAAGGATCATTGATATAATTTGGTATAACTTTGGGCCATATAAGGGATGTGGGTGTCTGGATCATGAATTGGTATAGTTTCATCTCAAGGGATGCTGAGTCCATATTCTGACGTTGCTAGGGGGTCATATTCAGGGTCTGAAGAGCCAAGAGGGCATGTCTTTCCCACAGGCCACAAGGGACACCTGTGCCTGTCTTCTCAGTACCCCTCCTGGGACTCCGATTCTGACTGGGAGACACCTTTCAGCAAGAATGGATCCTATCCTCCTGGTACAGACCCTCCTCAGCCCCTCTCTAACCCTTACCATCTGCCCCCCCCCTTGTGATTCCCACAGTGTAGGCCTTGAGGCTGGCACTCTGTCTGAGCATCTGGTCCTTGACTGGCAGCCCTGAGTTCTGGATAAAGCCAGACCATGACCTACCTTCTCTCCCCATAGCTTGAGCAGCTGGGACTGCTTGCCCTGAAGACCCCTCCAGAGAGAAAATAAACTAGCTGAGACCTTCCTCCATCCTGGACTTTTGCATCTGCTGGTTCAAGAATACCAGGTCCTCCCCATGCCACCCCTAGCTGACTTCTTGGTGTCTCAAAAGATGCAGAGACTAGGGCACTTTTGAGTATGTGTGGGTCTAGTTTGGACAGTGAGACAAGATTTAGAGTGTGTCCGTTGGGCATGCAATCCTGCATTTAGAAGGTAGATGGACGCAGGCTTATCTGTTCAAAGTTAGCACAGCATGTATGAGACCAGCCTAGGCTAGAGGAGACTGTCTCAAAAACACAGAAGTGAGCCAGCCAAATGGCTCAATGGGTAAGGCAATTGCCACTAAGTCTGAAGACCTGAGTTTGATCCCAGGGACCCTCACAATGGTAGGAGAGAACCGACTTATGCAAGTTGTCCTCCAACCTCTAAATGCACACAAAACATGGCACACACACCAATAAATATAATTTAAAAAATTTAAAAACACAAAATCAGGGCAGCGCTTGCTTAGCATACACGAAGCCTTGGGTTCCAACCCCAACACCATACAAACCAGATGTGGTGGAACAGACTTCTAAAATTCCAGCACTCAAGGAGGATCCCAAGCTCAAGGCCAGCACTGACTACAAAGAGAATTGGAGACCAGCTTGGGCTTCATGAGACCCTGTCACAAACTCAAAAATGGACCTCGTTATCCAAATAGTCTTTCAGGATCTCGATGCCCAAATGGGGTGAGGCATGGCATGGGGTGCCCTTTGAGGAGGCTGAGCTCCTCTCTTCCCTCAGCCTACCCCACCCATCTCTGTCTCCATTCTTTTCCCTTCCAACCTCTGCCTGCTTCATTGAGTTATGCAAATGAACGTTCTATAGCTCCGCCCTAACACTCTGAACAACTCCCGGTCCATATTGTTATGCAAATGAGGAGACCATTGTCCCCGCCCACCTGGCTAACAGACACTGTGGGCCCGCCCTCATGGGTTATGCAAATGATATCCCATTTCTCCGCCCCACTGGATTATGCAAATAAGGCTCTGTGGTCCCGCCCCTGCCTCTGCCACGGAGTCTGCGCGGAGCTGCAAGCACCGCTGTCCAGATTTCTCCGTCTCCACGTCCGCCTGCCTGACCAGCGGTCTCTCGGACTGTCCTGCGGTGCCGGGACCGTGTAGACGGAGCGGGGGCTCAGGCGGCGGCGGCCTAGACAGGGTGAGGGAGGAGCGTGGGCGCCTCTTCTTCCCAGCACCGGGGCTGCCCGGCCCGGGCACGCAGGTCCAGACCGGGGACGTGGGTCCTTCCGATACGTTCCCTGCGGGTCCATTTTGGGGGGAGGGTAACTGGGGGAGGGGAGGCGGAGGTCTCGGGCTTTGAATGGAGTTGGGGGAGGGGAACCTGGAGAGGGGACCCCCAGGGGCCTCTGTAGCCAGGTCACACTGTTGCGAGGGTGGCTGTGGATGAATGATGGTGTGGTGTGGCTGCCCAGTGTTGGTGTGTGGTTGTGTAACTGGTTGTGTGGCTCTCTGGCTGTGATAGGTTCGGGTGTGTCCGCTGATTGTGTGTGTGTGTGTGTGTGTGAGAGAGAGAGAGAGAGAGAGAGAGAGAGAAGAGAGAGAGAGAGAGAGAGAGAGAGAGAGAGAGGAGGAGGAGAGAAGAGAGAGAGAGAGAGAGAGAGAGAGAGCACTGGGTTCCTTCGTGTGTCTGTGTGACTGCTTGTGCTTGCACTGTGTGTGTTTGTCTAGGTGACTAGTTGTGTGATCTGGCTGTCATTTTGTGGTTCCTTCTGATGGTGTACGTGGCTGTTTTGCAATCTGGCAGGTGTCTGATCTTACGTGCCTTTTGTATGTGTGTGGCTGCAAGTCCATGTCACATATACCTGCCTGACCATGTGGCTGAGGTTGTAGATGGCAGGCACACTGTCTCTATGACTGGAGAGAGTGTTCATGTGTGTGACCGTCAGGAGTGCCTTGTAACTGGGGGTGTTACTCTGTGACCCATTCTGTGACTTTCGTTGTGTGGAGTGACTCTCCTGTGACTCTTAAATGTGTTGGCAACCTTGAGACTGTGGTGGTGACTGTATCAGGGTAAGGGTTTGTAGGGGGCTGGGATGTCTCTCTGACTGTATTTTGAGGGGGTATGTTCCATCCGCGTGGGTGTCTATGACAGGCCATATGCAAACTCGTGTGTGTGTGTGTGTGTGTGTGTGTGTGTGTGTGTGTGTGTGTGTATGTGTGTGTGTGTGTGTTTAGGAGTACTGAGGACTTGTGTGAATGAGCAAGCCTGGTTTGCCCAGCATGAAACAGGCACCCCACACAGTATGCTTGGATCTTACTGTGGAGTAGACAAATGTCATATTCTGAGGTGTCCCTGTGTATAGAGCTTAGGATGGAAGCTGTGGCTGGGTTGTATCTTGTGGGAGTACCCATGTGAGTGACTGTACATCTGGAACCTGTGGTGACCCTCACTCCAATATGTTACTCTGTGGAGTAGGCCTCAATGGAGCCCTGGACACACAGTGCCTACCCTCGCCTGCCTGGGCCTCAGTTTCCACATCCGTGCAATGGAGATGAGTGTCCTTGCCCTGCTAGCCTCCAGGAGTGGCTGTGAGTTGGTGGTGGTCGAGGTGGAGGCCTGTGGGAAGCCCTAGGGTGCTTTCACAGGTGAGAGCAGGTATCACTGCATTATAAGCTGGCTTGACTATAGGCTACTGAAGCCTTGGGGGTTGAAGTTATATGTAGGGTGTTGGTGAGAGGAGACTGGGGGAGGCAGCTGGGCTGAGAGGATGGGGGGTGGAGAGAGAAGCAGCTGGGAGAGAGGGAGGGTCTGGCTATCAGCCCATACCAGATACCTCAGCCCATGGGGGTGGGGTGGGGGCCCGAATGTGGAGGCCATGGTGGAAGGGACTAGGAGAAAGGGCCTAGTGGGAATGAGGTGGCAGGAAGCATGGGACCTCCTGGGGAAAGATGATAAAATTCCCTGAAATATGATTAAGGTGGGTACCAAAGAGAAGGGCACCCTTCTCTAAAACTGGAGGTGTCTCCTCTGGAGACTGATTAGGGGTTCCCCTAAAAGGTGTGGGATCTGATTAGAATTTTATAGAAAGTAGAGAGAAGAGACCACCATAGAATCTTTTGGGTCACATGAAAGAACCAAGTCCTGCAGGTTGCCCTCTGACCTCCACACAAAGGATGTGGCACACATGTACACACACGTAATAATAACTGTAACTTAAGAAACAGTCTTAGGTCTCTGGTAGAAGTCAAAGCCTGGTGTTAGACGAGGCAGGGATTCTAGTGGGCAGGGGCAGGGGCCAGAGGGTGGGAAGCAGGCTAAAGAGCAGACTGAGAACTCCATGAAGCCTTATGTACTCATGTGCCCTGGAGTTCCACTCCCTCCCTCTCCACAGGCCCAGCCTTCGCCATGGCTGGAGGGAGACCTCACCTGAAGCGCAGTTTCTCCATCATCCCCTGCTTTGTCTTCGTGGAGGTGAGGGCCTCAGAGCTACTCTGAGAAAGGGAACCTGGTTCCTGATTCTTCCCTTTATCCTTGCCCAGCTCTCCTGCTCCTGGCTCAGCCCTTTGCCATACTCATTTTCCCAAATCCCTGGCTCCAGTCCAGTCCTACCATCTCCCCCTCTGTGCCCTCTCACACCCTGTTACCCCAGAACTTTAGCTGCTGCTCCCTTTCTCTTGAGATGTGTTGACAGGGTTGGGATCAGAAGTGTTCCTCCCTGGGTTTTAGCCCCATTCTGCCCTAATCCACTCACACTTTAGGACTTCGAATGCCTGAGCCTCAGTTTCTTCATCTCTAAAATGGGCATAATTAATAGGGAATGGTGGCACACATGTGGCACGTGAACCTCGGCATTGCAAGGCTGAAGGAGAAGGATTTCATGAAAGTCAAGGCCAGCCTGGGCTACATGAGACTCTGACTCAAAAAAAGATAAAGACAGAAAGAGAAAACAAATTTCAAGGCACAGCCAATGTAATGCATACTTGTAATGCTAACATTCAGGAGGCAGAGGCAGGAGAATGCCTACAAATTCAAGGCTATTCCATAGACATGGGAAGTTGCAGGCCAGCCAGGACTATGAAGTGAGATCTCATCTCAAAGCAAACAAGCTAGATGTGGTGGCTCACACCTTTAATCCCAGCACTCAAGAGGCAGAGGCAGAGGCAGAGGCAGGCGGACCTCTGTGAGTTCCAGTCCTACCTGGTCCACAGAGTGAGTTCCAGGACACCAGAGCTACATAGTAAGACCCTGCCTCAAAACAATGAAAACAACAACAAAAAGCTTATGATTTCCATGCCAGCTTGAGATACATAATGAGACCATCTAGAAAATAGTAAGTAAATTAAAAATGGGTTGAGGATGTGGCTCAGTTGGTAGCTTGCGTAGCTTGCACAGAGCTCTGGGCTCCATCCTCAGCACTGAATAAACAAGGTGTACTGACCTACAGCTATATACAACTATGACCCCGTTACTAGGGAGGTGGAGGCTGGAGGATCAGGAGTTAACCCTAATTCCATAGAGAGTTCTAAACCATCCTGGATTACATGAGGCCTTGCCTCAAAACAAAACAAAACAAAACAAAAAAAACTGGAAAACAACAATAAAAACACAAGACAAAGGAAAAATGCACCAGAAAAAAGAAAATGGAATCATAGCTAGAGTTGTTGAGAAGGTAAAAATATATTCCTTCCTTCCCCTCCTTTTGTCTCTATTTCCCTCCATCTATCTCCATTTCCCTGTTTCTCTCTCCATGGCCTCATGGCCTCTGACCTGTCTCTTTTTGCCTCTCTCTGGCCCTGACCGACTGCAGTCTGTGTTGCTGGGCATTGTGATCCTGCTTGCATACCGCCTAGAGTTCACGGACACCTTCCCTGTGCACACCCAGGGCTTCTTCTGCTATGACAGCGCTTATGCCAAGCCGTACCCCGGGCCTGAGGCTGCCAGCCGAGCACCTCCAGCCCTCATCTATGCCCTGGTCACTGCTGGGCCCACCTTCACGGTGAGACGGTGTGGGTCACACCCAGGTTGGATGGATGCCAGGGAGTAGAAACTCCCAGAAGGGCAGAAGGGCAGATAGGGGCTGGGGGAGCCCTGGCCTTGAAGGCCAGGAAGATCCCATCTTAGTCTTGTCCACAGATCCTGCTGGGGGAGCTGGCACGTGCCTTCTTCCCTGCTCCACCTTCTGCCAGCCCTGTCAGCGGGGAGAGCACCATTGTGTCCGGGGCCTGCTGCCGCTTCAGCCCCCCACTTCGGAGGCTGGTCCGTTTCCTGGGTGAGAGATGCAGCCTGGGGTTAGTCCAATGGTCTTGGGGGGGAGGTGAGTTCAGGAACAAAGGGACTATTTCACCTTATGGCTCAGTGGGTACAGGCACTTGTCACCAAGCTTGACTGATTATCCAGACCCTCATGGTCAAAGGAGAGAAGTTATTTCTGAGTTGTCCTCTGACTCAAGATGTGGCACACACATACATACACATGCACACTCATACATAAATGCAGGTGTGCACAGACGAACATACATGCATGCACATATATGTAGATGCATTCACATATACACACATAGAGATACATGCATGTACCCACACATAGATAACAGCACACATACACAGACATACATTACACATAGACACAGACATGCAAGCACATACACATATGTACGTGCATGCACACACGGAGACACAGACATGCACACACAGACGTGAATAAATCGTGTGTGTGTGTGTGTGTGTGTGTGTGTGTGTGTGTGTGTGTGTGTGTGTGTAAAATTGAGATAGGGTTTCTCTGTGTAGCCCTGACTGTCCTGGAACTTACTCTGTAGACCAGGCTGGCCTCAAATTCAGAGAATGGCCTGCCTCTGCCTCCTGAGTTCTGGCATTAAAGGTGTGCGCCACCACCACCCACCTTATTTTTTTTATAACTTACTATTTTTATTTTATGTACATTGGTGTTTTGCCTGCATATATGTTTGTGTGAGGATGTTGGATCCCCTGGAACTGGAGATACAGAGACTTGTAAACTGCCATGTTCGGGCTACGAATTGAACCTGGGTCCTCTGGAAGAGCAGCCAGTGCTCTTAATTACTGAGCCACCTCTCCAGCCCAAGAAAATCTTTTAAGTGCCAGGGGTGGCACACATTTGTTGTCCCAGATATGGTAAGACGGGAGGTGGAGACAGGTGGACTCTTGGAAGCTTTGGGTCACCAAGTCTGGCCTATTTGGCAAAGTTTTAAGCCTGTGGGAAGCTCTGTCTCTAAATGTGAAGGTGTCGGGGGATTGACACCTGAATTGTCCTTTGACCCACACAACAAGCAGACATGAAGAATGCAAGCCTATGCTGGTCACAATGAAATCCTAGGATTTGGGAGGCTATGGTAGGAAGATCTCAATTCTGGAAGCTACCCTGGGCTACAAAGTGAGTTGCTATCTTCAAAACAAAACAAACCAAGCTGTGTGGGTTGGTATATATTCCTATAATCTGAAATCTCAGAAATTCTGGTCAGGAGCTACGGAGATGGCTTGGTGGTTGACAGTGCTTGCTGTTCTTGCAAAGGACCAGGGTTCAGGTCCCAGCACCCACATAAGGCAGCCCACAGCTGCTTGTGACTCTAGTTTCAGGGGATATGACACTCTCTGGCCTCCGTGGGTACCTGCATCCATGTGGTGCACATAAACTCATGAAGGCACACATACATATTCAAAAATAAAAATAAGAAGTAAAAAGTTCAGGCTAGACTGAAAGTTCCCAGCCAGCCTGGTCTATGTATCAAGCTTAAGACTAGTCAGGGTTACAGACCTAGACTCTGCCTGGGGGAGGGGGGACATGCTGGTTAGAGGGTTCAGGGGTAAATGCTGTCTCTGTCTGCCACCAAGCCTGACAACTTGAGTTCAATCCCTAACCTATTTGCTAGAAGGACAGACATATGTATGTCTGTCACAAGTTGTCTTCTGGCCACCATGCACATAAACATACAAACAAATCAATGTAACATTTAAATGTTTTAAAAGGATTTATTTGTTTATGTATTTATTTATTATTTATTGCCTGCATGGATATCTGTGAGGGTGTTAGACCCCTGGAACTGTAGCTACAGGCAGTTGTGAGCAGCCTTGTGGGTGCTGAGAACTGAACCTGGGTTCTCTGGAAAAGTTGCCAGCACTCTTAACCACTGAGCTATCTCTCCAACCCCAAATAAATGTAATTCTTAACAAATATAAGAGGACGAGAAGGGCAATGAGAGGAGGAATCCTAGAAACTTCAGTAGGGTCTTCCTAGGAGATCCCAAACTCCTGATGCAGTGGTGTTGAGGGGTCCCGGGATAGTTGTGATAGAGTCAGGAAGGGCTTGCCCTTGACACAGTTTATTTCTTAGAGACAGACTATAGATATAGCTGTAGTGAGGGACCCATGGTGGCACCAAAGGTAAAGGGACTTCAGCCCTGTTATCATAGGGTCCCAGATTGACTTCAGTGGTCATCCTAAGAATAGCAAGACAGTTGAGACCAGTGATTGCCAGAGGGCAAAGGAGCTTGCTGCCAAACGTGAGTTCCAGAACCTATGGATAGAAGAAAAGAACCAAATGCCGCAGGCTATCCTCTGACCTCCACACACAGCATAACTGTCTACACAAATAAGTAAATGTAAAAAGGAAATCTCGGCTTTTTTCAAGAGAGTTTCTCTGTGTAGCCCTGAAACTCACTTTGTAGACCAGGCCTGTAGATCCGCCTGTCTCTGCCTCCAGAGTGCTGGGGTCAAAGGTGTGCGCTACCACTGCCTGGCCTAAAAATTAAGTTTAGACCTAGACAAGGGGCTTAATGGAACTGTGTGGGGCACCCAGTTGAAGGGATATGACCTCTTTTCTCCCCATCGCCAGGGGTGTACTCTTTTGGCCTATTCACCACGACCATCTTTGCAAATGCGGGACAGGTGGTGACCGGTAATCCCACGCCTCATTTCCTGTCTGTCTGTCGCCCCAACTACACGGCCCTGGGCTGTCCACCTCCTTCTCCTGACCGGCCAGGGCCTGACCGCTTCGTCACGGACCAGAGCGCCTGTGCGGGCAGCCCCAGCCTGGTGGCCGCTGCACGCCGCGCCTTCCCCTGCAAGGACGCGGCCCTGTGCGCCTACGCGGTCACCTACACTGCGGTGAGGAGGCCCTGGGGGCATGCCAGGGGTCTGCTGGAGTTGGGAGGGGGTGCTTGGTGGAAAGGGAGGCCCCTAATTCTTACTTAGTTCTGTCCGTTGCCTTTCTCTATTCCCACGTTCTGTTGCTTTGACTTCTTTCCTTTTTCTGACCTCTGGAATGACTGATGTTCCCTCCTGACCACTCCTGTGGCCCCATGAGGCTCCGAGGTTACCTCCGGAGACCTGCCCTTAGGCCCTGATTCTTCTCCGTGGTTCTGTGTGCATGCTTTAATGCAGTGAGCATCTTTCCCCATCACAGGGAAGCCTGTTCCATAGACCCTCACCTGTCCTTTTTGGCGCTCTGGCCACACCACCTGCATGTAGAACCCCAGCGACCCTTGGAGTCCCTCCCCTGCCATCTCAATTCCAGGAACCCTTCTCTCTATTCTTGTGTGGTCACGTCTCCACCTCCACGGAGCCCCGCTTTGGATCCACTGCCCCATTCCTGGAGGCCCCCGGCCACTCCCACAAGCCTCCATTACTCTGACCCTAAAGGCGTGGGTTCATCCTCTGATCAGTTCGGGTCCCACAGATGTACGTGACCCTAGTGTTCCGCGTGAAGGGTTCCCGCCTGGTAAAGCCTTCTCTCTGCTTGGCCCTGCTGTGCCCCGCCTTCCTGGTGGGCGTGGTCCGCGTGGCAGAGTATCGCAACCACTGGTCGGACGTGCTGGCTGGCTTTCTGACCGGGGCGGCCATCGCTACCTTTCTGGTGAGTTTCCCTCCCACCCATCTCTATATGGAAGACCTCTAATCAGTCCCTTGACCCAAGAGACAGAATTACTCAACGATGCTAAAGGGTATATAGATTCTGCAAGACCTGGGGAGAGCAGTTGTCTTTTACTTTGACACTGACTGCTTGCTTGTTCTCATCTGGGAAATGGGTTGACAGGATCATGCCGAGGTGAGCAAAATTTAAGGGATGCCACAACACTCTGCATCTGAAATAAATACTATTTTACGGGGGGAACATGGCTCAGTTGGTAAAGTGCCTGTCTTGCAAGCATGAGGATTTGAGTTCAGAACTCTGGCTCCAGAAGTGGTGTGCTTGCTATCCAGAACCGGGGGGGGGGGGCAGAGGCAAGAGGATTCCTGGGGCTCACTGGCCAGCCAGTCTAGCCTAATCTGGGAGCTCCAGGCCACGAGAGGCTCTGTCTCAAGAAGCAAGGTGGACCACTCCTGAGGAATTACATCAGAGGCTGACCCCACCTCTCACACACAGCAACATGTAAACTTAACACACACACACACACACACACACACACACACACACACACACATGCACGCACACCTGCACATACACAAACATGCACACCCACCCGTACATTTAAAACTATGCACATACATTTTAAAGATTTGTGTAGTTTTAATTTTGTGCGAGTGTTTTGCCTGCATTAAATGTGTGTGTATATGTGCCATAGCTCTTAAACACTGAGCCACTTTCCTGGACCCCTAAATATATTTTTAAGGAATATTTTGGCCAGGCATGGTGTCACATCCCTCTAACCCCAGCACTTGGGTAGCAAAAGCAGGCACATTTCTTGAGTTTGAGGCCAGCTTGGTCTACATTGTGAGTTCGAGGCCCAGCAAGGGTTAGTTAGTAAATTAGTGAAACCTCTTTTTTTTTTTTTTCTTTCCTTTTTCTTTTAGTTTTTTTAGAGAGGCCTCACTATGCAACCCTGACTAGCTTGGAATGCACCTTGTAGACCAGCTGGTCTTGAACTCACAGAAATCTTATTAACTCTGCATCCCAAGTGTTGGAACTAAAGTTGTGCACCACTATTCCTGGCAAGACAATTTTTTTTTTGAGACAGGCTCTCATGTGGCTGTCTAGCCAAACGTAACCTTGTACTTCTGATCCTCCTGCCTCATCATCTTAGTTCTGGGATTCCAGACATGCCCACCAATGTCCTGTTGTTGTGGTGCTGGGGTGAAACCCATGCGTGCTAGGTGAGCATTACATGGAGTAAGCCATACTCAGCCCTTCCTACAACATTTGGGGAAAGGCTAGTGAGAAGAAAGCTCATTAGGGAACGGCAATTGTGTAATTGCCTAAGCATAAATTCTATCCTGGGTCTCACCGGGTGAGCGGAACTAACTAACTGCTGAAAGATTTCCACCATGAATGCAATGTGTTGTGGGTTATCATAAAAGTAACAACATTTTTGAAACATTGAAATATCTGTATTCAGGGATACAGAGATGGCTCAGCATGTAAGAGCACTGGCCCTCTTGCAGAGGACCTAGGTTCAGTTCCCAGAACCCACATGGTGGCTCACAACCATCTGTAACGCCAGTTCTATGGGACCCTCTTCTGACCTACATGGACACCAAGCATGCAGGTGTATGTCTATACAGGCAAAACACCCATAGACAGAAAGTAAAAATAAATCACAAAATTAAAAACAAACAATATTCATGCCAAATAATTGCAATATACTAAATATCCAGCACGTAAATGCAGCCAGAGTTCCATATATAATATATATATATATATATATATATTATACAAAATATATATAAATATATATTTATATATATGTCACAACCGATGAGTAAAAAGTAAAAATATAAAGAAAGGTTATATGGGTTTGGAAATCCTAGCCTCAGTTTCTATTGGAAAACTGGGGAGGGTATTTTCATAATTCTTGTGTTGTTGGTCTCAGGCCTCAACACACTCCTATCTCTCTGGCGTAGGTCACCTGTGTTGTGCACAATTTCCAGAGCCGACCGCCCTCTGGTCGAAGGCTCTCCCCCTGGGAGGACCTGAGCCAGGCCCCCACTATGGACAGCCCCCTCGAAAAGTTAAGTGTGGCCCAGGTAAGGGGGCCCGGGAGCTGCTCCGGGCTGGTGGTGGGTGGAGGCAGGCCCGGGAGGTAGGGAATCAGGCGGTGAGGACCCTTCTCTGGGGGAAAGGGGAGCCATCAGCTCTGGGGACGAAGTCCTAGGAAGAAAGCTGTCTAACGACTGGAAGGCTACACTCCCTCTCCCTCCCAAAGTTACATCGTTAATCGGGAGATCTCTGGTGCGTTTTCCATGGGGCGTCTGGTTGATGAGCCCTTTCTGACTGTGAGTTGCGGGGTCCTGGGATCCTCTAGCCCCTTCCCTCTTCTTTCTTTGTCTCAGGAAGCCGAGACCTGCAGGCCGCATTCGACACCGGCACGGCTCACCCCATCCAGTAAGTGTTCGGAGGCGGGCGGGGGGATGAACCGGCTCTTCCAGCTGCGCAGAGGTCTCACCTGGGCTTCTGTGAGGTTTTGCAAAACCTCTAGTTTTGCTAACCTCCTCATCTCCGAATGTCATCTCTAGAGCCGCAGAACTGTGCCCGCCGTGGCCACCTGATTCCCAGCTGTGTGTCCTCCAGGGCCCCAGCGATGTGCTCCTCGCCCCGTGTGCCCCGCCCTCGACTGAGGTCTGAGCCAACACCCCTGCCGCTGCCTCTGCCCCTGCCCGCTCCGACTCCCAGCCAGGGTCCCTCGCCTTCCTCCCCTGGACCCGGGGGCCCAGGTGGGGGAGGTGGTCGCGGCCGGAAGCTACTGCTGCCCACGCCCCTGCTACGGGACCTGTACACCCTCAGTGGACTCCATCCCTCCCCCTTCCACCGCGACAACTTCAGCCCTTATCTGTTTGCCAGCCGCGACCACCTGCTGTGAGACTCGCCACCTAAAATGCACCCAGTGTCCCCTGTTTCTTCCCTGACACGTGTGCGTGTGCCACGTGAGTGCTAAAGGACCCTGCCCTCCAAAACAGCCAGGCTCGGCGACAGAAGATGGCTGGAAGGACACTTCTATGGGTGGGAAGGATCTCTTGGCTGCTCTTTGGCCTTCTTAAACATCCGGGTAGGCAAAAATAAGCAGGTGGGCCCAGTCCCTAAGACTGCCCTTGACCCATCTGGCCACTGTCAAGCCAGTGAGAGCTCCTAGTTCTCAGAATTTAACCTAAAAGTTTACTCCAGCCAATGAGAACTTCTCACTTCTTAGCTTCCTCGAGCAAGAGGGTAACTATGGCCAATGTTCAGTGTCTAAACAGCCAATAGGAGCCCTTGGCTTTCAGAATTGCCGAGAGTGGGTGGGAATGATTCCAGTCAATGGGGGACCGCCCGTGTCAAAGCCAAGGAGGGCTATCCAGACTCTCCCTAGAATAACAGACTCCAGCTGGAGGGTGGGGGGCAGGCTCCCCCATAGCAGGGTCCTGCGGCACCCCTACGTTTCTAGCTCCTCCCCAGGTGCAGCATCTCACACTCTCCAACTCCCTACTTAAGTAGGGCTTGCCCCAGTTCACAAGTTTTAGAGTTCCGGGTGCTGTCTCCCCTTGGCTGTGCCCAGGGCACCCCCAAACCTTCTATTATTTATTAGGGCTGTGAAAAAATATTTTCTTGGGACCCACCCTTATTCTTCATACTGCCCCCTCTGCCTCAGCCTCGTGCAGATGTGCCATCTTGGGGGGCATGGGTAAAGCAAAAGGGGGTTCCCCTACCCTGAATAGCCAAAGGCAGTGGGCAGATGAGACACTGTCCCCCTTCCCTGCCTCCCTCCTCATCTTTAATAAAGACCTGTTTGTAACAGAAGTTTGGCCTGCTGCCTGCCTCCCCCGAATACTGGGAGATGGGGGAGACTGTAACTGGATCTAGATGACTGTGAATATGGGTGTGAGTGAGCTGTCACAGTGTATCTAAGGACAAATGTGGAAAGACAGTGTGGCCATGGGACCAGTGGCATGGATCAAGGGTAGGAATGTGGGGCAGTTGGCAGAGTTTCTCATACACTGGATGTAGGGTCATGCCTGTGGCAAACACTGGAGAGGCGGAGGCAGGGAATCTGGAGTTCAAGGTCATCTTTGGCTACATAGCAAGCTGCAGGTCAGTTTGGGTTACCCAAGACCCTGTCACACACACCCCAAAAGCCTCAAATCTGAAACCCTATAGATTCCAATCTCTAGGCTCAAGGATTTAAGTGCGAGCTTGAGATTTCTGGATGCCATTATGTAGCCCATGGCCAACCTCCCTCAGCTTCCTAAGAGCTGGGATTGCAAGTGTACCCCAATACCTGGACTTTAGATCTCTGGGATGTTAGATATTGTTATTTGATCAGTAGAAAACTCGAGCCAGGGAAGCTGATGTGAGAATTGTGGGGTGAGAGCCAGTTAGATAGCACAGGAGGTGAAAACACTTTTCTTGGAGCCTGACAACCTGAGTTCCATCCCTAGAACCCAGGGTGGGAGGAAAGACAAACAATGCAGAGCTTCCCACGCACAGTGTGGCGCATCTTCTCTGTGCCTCTCCCTCTCAAATAATAATAACAACTATTATTATTATAATTCTTTGGTTTTTTGAGACAGGGTTTCTCTGTGTAGCTTTGGAGCCTATCCTGACACTCACTCTGTAGACCAGGCTCAAACTCACAGAGATCCACCTGCCTCTGCCTCCTGAGTGCTGGGATGAGCCACCAACACCAGGCTATTGTTGTAATTTTAAAAACAGGATATGGAGATATGGCTGAGTGAAGTTCTGTTCCCATCACTCATGTAGTGCGGCTCACAAGGGGTCTGATGCTGTCTTTTGCCTCTGAGGGCACCCACACTCACATGGCATGCACACACACACACACACACACACACAATTAAGATGGTTTTTAAGTTTAAAAACTGGGGGCTGGGGAGATGGCTCACTGTGTAAAGGTACTTGCTGACAAACCTGAGTTTACTGCTCCAGAAATCTTTCCAAAGGGTGGGAAGAGAGAACCAACTCATATGGCGGCCTCTACCCTCAGCACTGTGTCATTTCCCATGAGCTAAATAAATAAAGGTAATGAAACACTTTCAGAGTGAGTGAGTAGCTAATCATAGTGGCACATGCCTGTGATCTCAGTATTTGGGAGGTGGAGGAGCAGGAAGATGAGGAGTCCAAGGTCATCGTGGGCTACACAGCTGCTTGGAAGCCAGCCTGGGCTGCATCAGCAGGAAAGGAGAATGTGTGGGAGAGGGTTCTGAAATGGAGAGGCTTTCTATATTTAAAGAGTTTTCTGGGAGTCCATTGAGAAGAAAACAGCACAGGTGAGATGTGAGGGAAGAAAGGGAGCCCCATGAACATCTGGAGAGTGTGTGTGGATGTGTGGCAGTAACCATTCCAGGTAAACAAGACAGCAAGTACAAAGTCCTAAGATGAAGCCCATGCCTGACATCCAAACCAAACCAAACCAAACCAAACCAAACCAAACCAAACCAAACCAAACCAAACCAAACCAAAGACCCAAGGATGCCTGTGTGCCTGGGACTCAGGGACTCAGTGAATGAAGAGCAAAGAGAGGAGGAGGAGGAGAGAGTCTGGGAGGTGGAGGGGCTGGCCACTGGCCACCGGAAGATTAGCCATGAGAAGTCTCATGATCACAGAGCCTCATTCTTGACTGACCAGGGCTGCTTGCAAAACTCACAGCCGTCATTTGTGGGGCCTGCGGGCCTTAAAACTTCCTGGCCCGTCAGGGAGGGAGCAGTTTCAGGACCGCGGACAGCGCCCGACTGACCTTGTCCTTGGTGTTGGCTCAGAGGGAGGACAATGAAAGGTGGGGAAGGGTCTGGCCTCTGAGGAGGGTTGCCGCATACCCTTGTTCAGACATACATTACGAATGGATAACCTCATGTGGAATCTACAGATTAAGTTTTTCTAAAGCTATCCAGGGCTGGAAATTAAGTTCAGTGGTAGATCATTTGCCTCGTGTGAGAGGCTGTGTTCCATCCCCAGAGTATAATAACCTCGTGGCCAGGCATGATGGTGTGTGCTTCTAACCCTGGCACCTAGGAGATGAAAACAGTAGGATTCGAAACTCAAGGTTGTTCTCGGGAATATAGCGAGTTGGAGTCCAGCCTGGGCTGCCTGAGACAAGAAAACAAAACTGAGCAGGTGACATGACTCAGTGGCTATGCATGCTTGTTTGTTGCAAAACCTGTTGACCCGAGTTTGATCTCCAGAACCCAGGTAAAGGTGGAATGAGAGAAACAGATAGACAAGGTTGTGCTCTGACCTCCACATGCTTGCCATGGGATGGCGCTCCAATCATGTGTGCACATGGGTGTGTGCGTGCACACACATGCACACACACTGATGATGATGATTGATGATGATGATGTTGATGAAAAAATTAAAAAGCAATGGAGAGGCTGCTTTTCCAGAAGTAATGGCCTTGATCTCCAGCACCGACGTAGTGGCTCACAACCATCTGTAAGTCCAGTCTAGGGGATTTGATGTCCTCTTCTGGCTTTTGGGGGCACAAGGCACACACATTGTGTGCATACATGCAGGCAAAATTTACACACACATACTTAAATTTACTTGTTTGTTTATTCCAGACAGGGATTCTTTGTGTGGCCTTGGCTGTCCTAGAACTCACTCTGTAGACTAGGTGGCCTCGAACTCACACAGCTCTGCCTCTGCCTCCTGAGTGCTGGGATTAAAGGCGTGTGCCACCAATGCCCAGCTACACTTAAATTTTTAAGAGAAATAAATCTTAAAAAAAAAAAAACAAATGAAAGGGATGGATTAGTTTTGGAATCTGCTCAAGCAAAGCCTCTACAAGCAGGTGATGTTCAGCCAGAGACAAGTTAATGAAACAAGTGGGAGTGGACAAAGAAGCCTGCCACTTACAGGTCATCCCGTTTCCACTTGTGACAGCGCCTGCAGCCACACTGAGGCACACACAAAGTGAATAAATAAAAAATGCTGGAGATGGCTCAGGGATTAAAAGCAATTGCTGCTTTTGCAGAGGACCCAGGTTTGATCCCAGCACCCACAGAGAAGCTCACAGCTGTCTGTAATTCCATTTCCAGGAAATCAAACTCTTTTGACTTCTTCAGGTACCAGGCATACATTCATGCACAGACATACATGCAGAAAAAACAGCCATATACATAAAATATATATAAACAAATCTCTTAAAAAAGAAGAAGAATTTAAGGGCCTGGAGAGCTATTCCCTCAGAAATGAAGAGCACTTGTCGCTCTTCCAGAGGACCCAGGTTTGATTTCCAGTACTCACATGGTGGCTCACAACCATCTGCAACCCCAATTATAGGGGATCTGATGCCCCTTTCTGGAATCCATGAACACTAAGCATCTGTGCTGTACAAACATACATGCAGACCCCCTCCCCCCCCACACACACACACCAAGTGGCAGCCAGGCCTAGTGCTGCAGCTATAATCCAGCTACTTGTGATACTGAGACAGAAGGCTCATGAGTTCAAGACTTGCTTGGGCTACACAATAAGTTTAAAACCAACCTAGGCAATATAAGAAGTTGAATGTCTCAATTAAAAAAAAAGCCAGGTGGTG
This sequence comes from Cricetulus griseus, assembly GCF_003668045.3. NCBI lineage: Eukaryota > Metazoa > Chordata > Mammalia > Rodentia > Cricetidae > Cricetulus > Cricetulus griseus. The sequence goes on from NC_048597.1 coordinate 134,849,872, forward strand.
GTGGCACACGCCTTTAATTTCAACACTCTGGAGGCAAAGGCAGAGGCAGAGGCAGAGGCAGGTGGATCTCTGTGAGTTCAAGACCAGCCCGGTTCCAGGACAGCCAGGGCCATTACACAAAGAAACTGTCTCAAAAAAATAAAAAATAAAAACTAGCTGGGCACTGGTGGCGCACACCTTTAATCCCAGCACTCGGGAGGCAGAGGCAGGCCGATCTCTATGAGTTCGAGGGAAACACAGGCTTGCATGACAGCTCTAGAGCCAAGTCTGGGTGAAGAGACTGTCTGAGCCTGGTCTCCAGAGCGAGTGCCAGGATAGGCTCCAAAGCTACACAGAGAAACCCTGTCTCGAAAAACCAAATAAATAAGTAAATAAATAAATAAAATATGAGGGGAGACTGGAGACATAGCTCAGTAGTGAACCCTGGTCTTGCAGAGAAGCTGGTTGCAGTTTTCAGAACTCACATGGTAGCTCAGTCCTAGGGGCTCTGGTGCCCTCTTCTGACTTCTGAGGGCACCACACTCACGTGGTGCACATAAGAAATGCGGGCAAACACTTATAGGAATAATAAATAAATAAATAAAAATGTTTTAAGTGAGGGGAAAAAAGGGGGGCAGGTCTGTCTGTATGTATGTATGTACCTCAGGGTTAAAATGCTTACTTAGCTTTAACATAGGTGGAGCCCTATGTTCAAGCCCCAGTGCTGAAGGAAAGAAAGGAAGAAAAAGACGAAACCAAACAAACAAGCAAAAACAGAGCTAGATAGAGCCCCTAGAAACAACTCTTCTGGGCATGAAGCAAGAAGTGCCTGTGCTCAGTGTGCTCCTGTGACCTGGGGCTTGTGCGCCTTATGCTTTGTAGTGTCGGGCTGTGTGTCTGCGATGGGGGTGGGAGACTAAAGCAGCATGCTTCACAGAGCAGTGTAACAGTGTGCCAAGGACATATGTGTACAGAATGCCAATCACATAGTCATCTCAGTGTGTGTGTGTGTGTGTGTGTGTGTGTGTGTGTGCACGCCCATGCGTGCAAGGTATAGGGGTGTCCAGCTGTGTGTGTGGGTGTAATGGGGGATGTTGTGGAGCTGTTTTCTGTCCCCAGAAGGAGAGAGGAGTAAACTCAGGAAATCACAGTTCCGCCCTGCTCCTGGGTCTCCAGGCAACCATACCACTTTGAAGTTACTAGGAGACAAGGTTTCTAGGGAAACACAGGCTTGAGTGACAGCTCTAGAGCCAAGTCTGGGTGAAGAGACTGAGCAATGGGATCTTGGTTCTCATTAATTCTTCCTTCCTTCATTCAATGATTTAACAAGAATTACAGTTCTCAGGGCTAGAGAGATGGCTCTGTGGTTAAGAACACTGACACCCTCACACAAACATACAGGCAAAACATGCAGGCAAAACAACAATGCACATAAAATAAAAATAAATAAAAGAATTGCAATTCTACGGTGTGGACAGCAGATTCTCATGAAGAAGCATCTAAGGCCCTCGTTCTCTTGCACAACTTGTCCTCTCCAGTATTTCTCAATAGAAGCAATGTTCTCTCTCCCATAAACACAAGCAAGCATTAAGACGGTCCTAGGCCAAGGAGAAAGGCAGATGGCAGGCACCTTTAAGAGCCCTCATAGAGGGAGCCTGGGAGAAGGCTCGGTATGGAAAGTGCTAGCAGTGTAGGCATGAGGGTTGTGTAAATACCAGACACATTATCAGTATCATGGTGGGGCTGTGATGAGCTTTTGGGGGTGGAGACAGGAGGATCCCCAGAAGCTCTGGGGCCAGCCAGACTGATCTACACAGCAGTGAACATGCACTGCCTCCAATGAGATGGAAGACAAGGACTGACCTCCACACACCTGGGGTGGCACAGTCCTGCCTGCACACACATAAAGATTTTTTAAAATTAAAACAGAAATCAGGGTCAGTGAGATGCCTGAGGGTTCTTGCCACCAATCCTGAAGATCTTTCATCCTGGGAACCCACACAGTAGGAGAGAAAGAACCGCATCCCATCTCTGAACACATGCACACCGTGTCATGGGAGTACATACACATACACCAACATCCCTCATTGAGGGCTAGGGATGAGGCAGTGTGGTGAGTGCTTGCTTAACACGTACAAACCCTGGGTTTGATCCCCAGCCCTGCATTAACTTGGCATGGTAGCATAAGACATCTTCAGAGTTCCAGGAAATGTAAAATGATTGGCACCCTATCAAAAGAAAAAATCTGAGTCCCAAATCTGTAGCCCATATAAACATATTCCCATATCCAAGCAAGGAGAGACAAGCGAACAGCTGTCCCTTTCCATCTGTGAACTGTCCTTCGGCGATATTAGCGGATATTCACACCAACACACTGCAATGACCCCAAGGGATCACAACACTCGTTTTGCTGGTGGGCAAGCTGAGGTTAGGAGTCTGGTTTTTATTATTTATTTTAAGACAGGAGCTCATGTAGCCCAGGCTGGCCGAAAACTTCAATATGTAGCTAAGGGTGACCTACAGTTTTTTGTTTGCTTGTTTGTTTGTTAAGATTTATTTTTACGCAGGGTGTGTGTGTGTGTGTGTGTGTGTGTGTGTGTGTGTGTGTGTGTGTGTGTGTGTACGCGCACGCGGGTATGTATGTGTGTCTCGTGCCCGCGGAGGCCAGAAGAAGGCGTCGGATCTCTAGGAACTGGCGTTAAGGACGCTTGCAAATCACCCTGTAGGAAGTGGGAACCGAACCCAGGTCTTTTGGAAGAGCAGCTGGTGCCCTTCACGGCTAGGCGTCTCTGGGGAGCGCGTTTGCACCCTCGACCTTTCTTTTAATCTGATCACGCGGCTTCCGGCAGCAGATTCCCTCACGCACCACTTTGCTCCATGTCCCGTGTTTTGACCATTTACGACAGCTCCAGAGACCGAAAGTGACGCTGCGAACTATAGCCAATGAAACATCGGTGTGGGCGGGCCCGGGAGGAGGACGCATCCCTGATTGGTCAGCGGTACTCGGCAAATGGCGGAGGCGCTGAGGCGGGTGCTGAATGAAGGCCGCGCGGCAGGGCCCGGGGAGGAGGGAGCTCCGGGTCCGCCATTGCTGCTGCTAGGCGCTCCGCGCTCCGCGCAGACTTCGCTGCTGTTTGCGGCCGCCCTCGAGGCGGCAGGGGAAGGCCGCGGGCCTGTCCTCTTCATGACACGAAGGCCGCTTCAGAGCCTGCCGCTCAATACACCCGCAGCGCGGAACCCCTGGCGGCTCCAGGTAACCGGAGGGCCGGATCTGGAACGTGTCGCCCAATGGCAAGAGAGGTGGTGCATGAGTGACAGGTCGGCAGGCCAATGGCGCGTCAGAAGGCCTACGGGGACGAAGTGGGTGGAGGAGGCGGGTAGCCGCACGGGGCGGGGCAGTGCGGGTTTAGTTAAGAGTGAATGAAAGGCCGTCCTATGATCGCTCGGCATTAGCGGGCGTGGGCGCCAAGGAGGTGGAGTCTAAAGTGGAGTTAGTTTCCCTTGGAAGCACGCGTTCTCTCTCCCAACAACAATAAAATAGAGCTCTCAGCTAGCATGCATGAAGCCCTGGGTTTCGTTCCTCTAACCCGGCATGGCAATGCACGCCTGTGATTCAGTTCTCAAGAGGTGGTTTCAGAAGGGTCAGGCCATCCGGCTACATCACGAGTTTTCAGTCATCCTGGCTTACATGAGACCCTGTGTCAAAGAAAAAAAAAGAATCTTAACTAAAATGATTTTGGGCAGTGATACAAGCTGGAAAAGGACAGGTGACAAAGAAGGACAAAGAATATCTGAGCTGGTGCTTCATCCTCGAAATTTATATATGGGGCTCGACTGGGAAAATATGGAAGAGTCATGGCAGCCATAGTAGGGAGCCTTGGCCTCCTATGTTAAATCTTGCCTTTTCCTGTCTTCTAGAAGGTTCGATTCCAGTACCCATCCTCAGTTCCAGAGCTTCTCCAGCTTCTGGCCTCTGCCCATGAGACCCCAGGGCCTGCCCCGTCCCTTCTACTGCTAGATGGCCTGGAAGAATATCTAGCTGAAGACTCAGGGGTCCAGGAAGCCGCCTACTTAGCTGCATTGCTTCTGGATACTGCTGCCTACTTTAGCCACCGTCTTGGAGCCAATGGCAGCTGTGGGCTTGTGGTGGCCCTAGAGACCCAAAAAGAAGAAGACAATGATGCCCCACATCTGACATTGCTTCAACGGTATTTTCCTGCACTGTGCTGGCTGCAGCCAGATGCCCTAGACTTGGGACAGCACCATTGCCTGCGGGCCAGCCTGGAGTTGGGCAAGCTGAGCCCCAGGACGGAGTGGTCAGTGACCTTCTTACCTAGTGGAGAGATGAAGATCATCCCATGGCCTACCCAGGCTTCTAAGCCCAGCCCAGATAAAAAGTGTTCAAGTGCTGAAAGCCAGTCATTAACTCTGGAATGTGGCAACCTCTCTGACCCTCAGTTTCCCTTGGATAGAATACTTCCTTCAGGGACAGGTTCGGAATCAAAGACCTGGAAAATGTAGCATTGCTGAGCTGGGCTTGCAAGATGGCTCAGTAGATAAGGGGCCTTTCCAATAAGCATGATTACCTGGCTTTGATTCCCAGCATCCATAAGGTAGAAAGCTAGAACTGACTCCTGCAAGTTGTCTTCCGGCCTCCACATTTGGGTAGAAGCACACACATGCCCTCCACACAAATAGTAATAATAATAAATAGAACCTTTAAAATAAATAAATAAATATAATCATCTGAGGTTTCCTAGTTCATTTCTTCTTACTTATTGTGTTCTTTTCCCACAGGATCACGTGTAGCTCAGGCTAGCCTCAGACCAAATACTTAGCTGAGGCTATTCTTGAACTCCTGACCCTCCAGGCTCATCCCTTGTGGGCAGGGCATATGGAGTGTGCTTCCACACTTGGCTTCTTCTGTGTACTCTATGGTGCCTGCATATGAGTTACCTCTGTGTCTTGGCTTACATTACTGTTAGGGAGTCTAATCACATACACATACATGACCTTGCACATGTGTTTAGGGTATACGGTTGGAAGTAGAATCACTCTGTACAGAGTATGCACAGATTTAGCTTTTTTAGGACATAACATTTTTCAAGCCATTAAACTGAGTTTGAGCGTGGTGTTTTGCAAAATGGTAAGCCCAGCTTTGGGATGTAGAGATAGGAAGTCACAATGCAAGGTTATCCTTGGCTACTTAAGGTGTTGGAAGCCACTCTGTCCTACACTAGACCCTGTCAGAAAAAAAAAAAAAAAGGGCTAGGCCTTTAATCCTAGCACAGGGCCAGCCTGATCTATACGGAATGTTCCAGGCCAACCAGGGCTACAAAGTGAGACCATGTCTCAAAGTCAATCAAAAAACTAGGGAGCTGGAGAGAGGGCTCAATGGTTAAGAATTCTCTCATAGGACCTAGTTTCAGTTCCCAGCATCCATGTCAGACACAACCACTTGTAATTACAGCTCCAGGGGATCTAATGCTCTCTTTTGGCCTTCTTGGGCACCGACATGAAGTGGTGAACATACATATATAGAAACAGAACACTCATAACATGAAATGAAAGTACATAAATCTTTTAAAAGAAAGAAAGGAAGGAAGGAAGAAAACCCAAAAATCCGTCTTGGAGGTAAGCCCAACACCAGGGTGTTGTAAAGGGAGGTGAATAATCCATCCTGCAATGGGAGCCCCGTAAGCTTGGGAAGTGAACAACTCAAAGGCTTCGGGAAGTCCCTGAAACTCTCAGACAAGCTGAGCTCTACAATCTGTGGAGCTGTCTGCAGCCTGTGTAGTGTGCTCCAGGTTCCCAGTTTTGGTGAGATGTCACCCATTTTGGGGTGGGATTTGGCTATGCAGCCATCTGAGTCATTTCCACTTTCATAAGTAATCCCTTACCCATATTTCTGAGCATACACCAATAACTCATTGATTCATCAAATTGGACTTTGGTGGCACTCTACTTTGGTCTGTCATCAGATTTCTATTCCGGGTGAGTGGATGTTAGTTCACAACCCCAGAAGCAGTGTCACAGAGCATTGGATAAGACACTAAGTTTCAGGTGGGTGTGTTGGCAGCTAGTCAAATGTGCACTGACTGTGGTGATCCCTCTTCACGTTGCCAGATCCAAACTTCCAATCTTAGCTCAAAAACTTCAGCTGTGTTTTCCCATAGTCTAGATCCAGGAAAGATGGGAATTGAGGGTATTTACTGAGGTCCTGGAAGAGGGCAGAGTCCCTACCTACCATGTATGAATCTCGAGTTCAATCCCCAGCACTGTATTAGCTCAGTGTGATGGAACAAGCCTGGAGTCCCAGCACTTGAGTTCAAGGTCACCTTCAGCTACCATGTGACAAAATAACTAAAATATGGACTAGTAAAGGCATTTCCCATGCAAGCCTAAAGACATGAGTTCCACATCCCTGGAACTTGTGCAAGAAACAAAAAACCTGGTTGTGGTGTGTGGTCTGATCCAGCATCCAAAGGCAAGATGGACAGAGATCAGAGAAACAACCAGAAGCATAAACACAAAGTATGGCAGGAACACAAGGCATTCTGCCTCCAGGTGGGAGGAGAATCAACTGCTATACATGAGTTGAGGCATACATGCACCCATATATATATATGTGTGTATATATATATATGTATATATATACACACACACACACACACACACAAATAAGACAAAGTCGTGGTAGAAAAACCGATATGTATTATATTTTTATATACAGACAGCTAACGGTCCATATTAACATTGCAAGGCTGTCTCTTCCTGGGCAGGATGGGCTGAGCAGAGGGTCACCTGTGACTTTAAGTATGGCCTCACCAACCCTGTTCAAGAAGTTGTAGGCTTGGAATCTTGTAGATTGGAGTCCTAGGAGCAGGCCATGTAGCTGGGGTGCAGGGGCTCTGGGTCTGGGACAAGGCTATTTTCATAGGGGTGGGAGTAGGGCCCACCAGATGAGTCCCCATGGACTCCCTGGGAGCCCCCGGAACTGTAATCTGTTGAGATGCCCGAATCTGACACCACAAGGTACAGGCACTTCAGGTGAGGCGGAGTGGGAGGCAGCTCAGGAGGCAGTGCCCTCGGGCATAGGCGCTGAGAGTTGGGGTCCAGGATGGTGTACTCAAAGCTGGAAGGCGAGGTGCCCTCTGGCCTGGGCTTTGCGGCCAAGTCCGAGGGGCAGGAAGACGCTTCTGAGCCTTCATCCATAGTCCCTGGGTCCACACTGTCCCCAGATCCAGAGAGGTCCTCACTGCATGGGCTCCGGGGCAGCAACCACTCATCCAATACCAAGTAGGTGTCCTGGGCATGCTCACTGCCCACTGGCTCCAGTAAGGGCCCCTTGTCATCCGCCCCTGGCTCCCCTGCCTGTGGCACCCCCCAGCAGCGCTCTGAGAGGACTTCTAGGTGGGCAGGTGGATCCTCGAGGAAGGAGTTGCTGGGGCTCCACCACAGACAGCCATCATGCTGTAGCAGCCACAGCTGGGAAGAGAGCACCCTCCTGCTCAGAGGCCTGGGCTTCTGTATGTGTCAGCAGGCAGCCCCAGGAGCACAGAGAACAAACAGGTCACCTACCTGGAAGTTACCCTTGTGGGTGGTGAAGAGACCCTCGAACTCACTCTCTGGGCTTGGGATGCCAGGCCAGATCTTCTGCTTCAGAGCACTGTGAAAGTTGTCAGAAAGTTGTCCATGGATGTGTGATGCTGGGCGGACGCTCACCCACACCCTCTCAGACCCCCACCACAGTGACACCAACGTTCCTGCAGGAGTGGGAAACAGCCTGTGGAGGAGGCATCATGAGGCCCTACAAAAGGGTAGCTAAGATAGTTTTGAAGGATGCATAGTTTAGTCCATGCTGCTTCACACTCTCGGTCACTCCTTTCCATGGGCTGAGGGTGGGATCCCCAGAACCACTAGAGTGTGTGTGTGTGTGTGTGTGTGTGTGTGTGTGTGTGTGTGTGTGTTCAAACGAAGTAAATAAGCAGGGCCACAGGATGTGCACTTTCCGGAAAAGTAGGAAAGGCAAAGCTTTGAATGCACTGAGAATTATAAACACCTCAGGATGGCTGGTCAGATCATTAAAGCCACTGGGCTTAAATCTCTCCCATTAAACTATCTGGTTGATTTGGCAAAGTTGACTACATTGGGAAATGGAACCCACAAAGGAATGCAGGAAGAAGCCATCGCCAAAGTCAAGGAACTCCAGCAGGCGCCCCAGAACAAAGAAGCTCGAGAGAGTCTGGGTGTAGTCTGACTTACATTCTATCACTGACAACTGTTGACTCTGGGCAAGTGCTCACCCCTCAGCCTTGCTTTCTGTAGAGGAAGATGTAAGTTAGAGCTTAGCTCGGGTTGGGGGCTCACCGGCGGTGGGACAGCAGGGCCAGCACTGCCAGCAGCAGCGAGATGAGAACGAGGATGAGAGACAGCGTCAGGATGAGAGGGTCCAGGTCTGGGAGACAGGAAGGCGGTCAGGGAGGTTTGCCCGGTGTTTGTCCCACCTCACCCTTCTCTCTGAGGAACTGGGGCCTCACCGCTAGCGGTCAGCAGCGACGCGGGCTCAGACCAGGCGCTCCAGAAGCCACTGAAGCTCGGCTCGGCCATGCGCGCTCGAACAGCGAAGGTGTAGCGTGTCCCGCCCCGCAGGTTGCTCAGCACACACTCAGTGCGTCCTTCCAGGACCTCCACCTACGGGCGGTGAAGCCAGGAGAGATCTAACCAACTAGCACCCAATGAGAAGAGGCTATGCAAGCTTGACTACATGGGAGGTATCTCATCAGCACCCTAATAATGAGAAGGGTACTTCTCAAGTAATGGTATCAACTGGCAAGTCCCGTTTTTGGCTCAAGGCCAATCAGAACAAGGGCCCCCACCCCCACCCCCACCCCAAGTCAAGAGCTGGCCCTGGGCTACATAAAGGCAGAGCCAGACACCTCACGGAGAGCGCCTCCTTGAGGTCTGAGGATATGAACCGGGTTGTGAGAGAGGTTGAGGCTCTGATGGGTTACCCCAGAAGCCTGAGCAAAGTGGGGGTGGGGGGAAGTGTGCGTGACCTAACGTGAGCTAGCTCAGTGGACCCAAGTGGTGGAAGGAGAAAGCTCACTAAAGTTGTTCGCTGACCTCTACAAGTGCACAGTGGGAAGCGTGCACCCAACACACAAATAAATGAATGTATCTTTTAAAAATGTTTAAGTGTCAGAAAAGAGAGCAATTAAAAGACAGCGATGGGATGTGGGGCACTGGGGGAGGGACTTCGGGCCAGGACTCAGGGAGGTTGGATGGGGCTGTCCTCTCGGGCTCTCACCCTTTGCTTCCCTCCTGCCCGGTTGCCTGCAGACACGTCCACTTCGTAGCGGATGTGGGTGGTCATAGGTGCTCCAGGAGGTGGCAGCCAGCGCAGCAGCACGTGGCTGCCCTCTTCTGCCCGACGCGCCAGCAACCCTGCGGGGGCGTCCAGGAGCACTGCAGAAAGAGAAGTGGATCGGGTAGGCGGGGACCCGGCCCAGTCTCCACCCCGCCGAAGGATGTCGCTCCCATCGCCTCTCACCTACCAACTTCATTGATATGGATGATGCGGTGGTAGCGAGGAGATCCGGAGGCCGCCGTCACGCGCAGCTCCAGGGGCACGAAGCTCGACGTGTCCGCGGTCGGCAGTGAGCACCAGAAACGCACGGAGCCGCGGACTGTGGGCGCCTGGTGCAGGCGACACGACTTTCGTGACTCACCCCTATGCAACCAGGAGGGAAACCGAGAAGAAAAGGTTGAACTAGCAGGGAGGGTAGGAGGGGACTGGAGAGTTTCTGGTATCCTTTGCTCAGATCGTGGAATCCAGAGCATTTTGACCACCACGATGACGGAGTGCCCCAACTCCAATGTGACACCGGAGCCCATTGATGGAGAATTATTCCAGCCCTGGTCACCAGGGGGCGACCTCCACCCCCAACCTGCCACCCTTAACCCTGACTCCAGGGGCGGGGGGGGGGGGAGGGCACGACGGAGGGGGACGGACATTCCAGGCTATCCAGGAAGTCCCGCTGCCCCCACCCCAGCCTTAGGCCACCTGGTCCTAGTCCTGGGGAACTCACTCGAGTTGGTAAGAGAAGCTGTAGTTGAAGCCCATCCCGGAGCTTTCCGCTTCCTCCCAGAAACACACCAAGTCCTCCAACCGCTGGGTGAAGCACAGAAGTTCTTCGGAGCCCCGGGATGCCAGCAGGGCCGCTAGGGAGGGGGGAGGTTGTCATGGCGTGGGGAGGTGGGTGGTGGTCAGGGAAGTCGAGGCCTGTCCTCCACAGTCCTCCACAGGAGGCCTTACCCTCCCTCCTGTAGCCTGTGCAGACCCGATAATTTCAGTACCCCGCCCTCTTCCATGAGGGCCTTCGAGGGTCTTGCAGAAGTGGCACCACTACAACTCGGAAGTGTAGTGACCCCGCCTGCCTTGAACCCACCCCCCATGCACACGCCCACTCATCCTGCAAATTGAGCGGTTCTGGCCCCGCCCTAGCGCTGTGTGTGCAGCGAACTGACCTCCTATCGGTCCCCGCAGGCACCCGGCTGCCCCCCGATAGCGCCAACCGTGTCCCCCGCCCTCCTTCCTCCTCCTAGCAAGCGGTGCAAGAGATCTAGCACCATCCGCCCGCCAAAGCGTGTTTACAGTCGCCTGCAGCCAGGTCCTGTTCTCCCACTACCCCATCCGCTTCACAGGGCCACTGTGAGCTTGACCGCCTCCAGCCAGGAGCTTTGACCTACCCCGCCCTTGCGATTTCTACCATGTCCCAGACTCCTTCAAAACACAAAACAGAGCCAAATGTGTTGGCTAATCCCACCCCAGCAACTGGGAGGTAGAGGCAGGAGGATCAGGAGTTCAAGCCCAACCTCAGTTACATAGTGATTTTAAGGGCAGCTTGAGCTACATGAGACCCTGCCTCAAAAACAAAAACAGAACAGGCATGGGGACACTTGCCTTTAATCCTAGCAGTTGAAGGCTAGCCTTGTCTACCTAGTGAGATCTTATTTCAAACAAACAGCCAAACAATCTTAAGACCTTCTAAGACTTCTCCGCCTGGCATCACTACAGGGTCAGACATCGACAGACACCAGTTTGGCCCCTAGGACCCCATCTGGAGGTTCAGAGGACTTATAGCCCCTGGGACCCAGGCTGGGAATTCACGCCATAGCATCGCCCTCTATCACTAATGAAAAGGTACCCATGTACAGCTCTTACCTTTGCTCTCAAACTTGGGGTCCGGGAGACTGGGTGAGGGAGCCCAGGCTGCCCCAGCAAGTAGGAGACAGAGGGGGCCAACCCGAGGCCAGAGGGGTGCCCTGAGGTGGTCCATGATGCAGCCCCAGCTTCAGGAAGCCCAGGGCTCCAGCCCCTCTGTGTCCCCCCTCCCGCTCCCCTCCCCTTTGCTCTTTCCCCCTTTCCCCTAGTCCACAGCTGGGTCAGCAGCAGCTGCCGGACACAGCTGACCAGGAGCTCCAAGTGGCAGCTCCCTCCAGGGGGCGGGGCCAGCACGCAGTCGGGGACAGATAAGCCACAAGCCTCTGGAGGGAACAGGGGCCCTCTTGGGCACAGCCGCTGCCTAAACCAGTGTAGGGGGTGGGGCAGAGAGCAGGGCTTTGTTGGCGGGGGGGGGGGGGGGGGGGCGTTGCTAATGTGGTCATGGACAGTGACTTACCTTCTCCCCGTATAGTCAAGGCATCTGTAAATCTAGCCTGCTGCACAGCCGAGTACTACACAGATGGAAGCTATGCCTCCTCAGCACGGTTTGAAATAAGAATCATAAAGATGACTACCAAGTGGCGTATGAGCGGGACCAGCCGTGCTCTTTGACAAACAACATGTTATGGTGTTTTTTGTTAGTGGATTACACAGATTTGGGAACATATCATTTACGATTTTAAAAATAGTAAACATTTGGTGTGTGTGTGTGTTGTGTGTGTGTCTCTCTCTCTCTCTCTGTGTGTGTTTGGTTTTTTTTTGTGTGTGTGTGTGTGTGTGCTCAAATGCAACAGGGAACATATGGCACAGAACAACTTGGGGAGTCACCTCTCTCTCTCCTACCATGGGGTCCCAGCATGGAGCTCAGGTCTTTACGCTTAGCAGAAGAGACCTTTACTTACTGAGCCATCTCACCAGCCCTGATTTTGTTTTGTTTTGTTTTGTTTGAGACAAGGTCTCATTGTATCCCAAGCTGACCTCAAATTCACTGTATAACTAACAATGGTCTTGAACTTCTGTCCTCCTGCCTCCACTTCCTTTGTGTTGGACGGCAGACATGCACCACCGTCTCCAGTCTGTGTGGTGCTGAAATGGAACCCAGAGCCTCAAGAATGCTGGGCAAGCGCTCTACAACTGGGCTACAGCCCCAGTATGGTTTTGCTTTTTTGACACAAGGTGTCACTAAATTGCCCAGACTGTCCTGGAATTGTGGCAATCCTTTTGTCTCAGGTTCCTGATTAATTCGGAGATCACAGACCTGTGCCACCACACCTAGCTTCCTATACAAAACAAAAACAACAACAACAAAAAAAACCCAAGTTGGATGGAGTAAAGCTCAGTGGTGTAGCACTTGCCTAGCAGGTGGAAACCCTTGGTTTACCCCAGCACCACCAAGATAGATAGAGAGACAGGTGGATGCATACATATATACATGGATAGATACATGTATGAATACACAATACATGGAAATAAATACAGATTACATGTATGGATAAGGACATACATACATGGATAGATAGGTAGATACATACATACATACATACATACATACATACATACATACATAAGTATGTAAGAGAACCTGCTGCTCTTGCAGAGAACCTGGTTTGGATTCCCAGCACCCACACAGTGCCTCACAGCTGTCTGTAACTCCAGTTCCAGGGGATCCAACACCCTCTTCTGGTCTCCAAGGACATTGTACACATGTGCACATATGTAAATACAGGCAAAATGATCAAACATATAAAACAACAACAAAAGACAGATATCAGTGTGACCATCTTTCTCAGGAAATGGGCTTTTGGGGTGTTTGTATATGTTTTTAAAAAACTTGTTGGAGACAGTTTGGTTATGTATCAAAGGCTTAAACTCACACAGATCTTCCTACTTCTGTTCCTTTTCCCCATCCCAAGCTGTGATTGCAGGTATGTGCCACCATGCCTGGCCTGGAAATGGGTATGGGGCGGGGAGAACACTCTCAAGCTAGTTTCAAACGGTCTTTTTTTTTTTTTTTTTAAGATTTATTAAATCTTAAATCTGCCTGTGCACCAGAAGAGGGCACCAGGTCAAATTATAGATAGTTGTGAGCCACCATGTGGTTGCTGGGAATAGAACTCAGGACCTTTGGAAGAGCAGCCAGTGCTCTTAACCTCCGAATCATCTCTCCAGTCTGTTACAAATTGTCTTAAGGAGTTAACATTAGTGAAAGAAGCCAGGCATTGGTGGCACATGCCTTTAGTCCGAGCACTCGGGAAGCAGAGGCAGGTGGATCTCTGTGAGTTCGAGGCCAGCCTGGTCTCCAGAGAGAGTGCCAGGATAGGCTCCAAAGCTACACAGAGAAACCCTGTCTGGAAAAACCAAATAATAATAATAATAATAATAATAATAATAATAAAATAGAATAAAATAGATATTTTGGTTCAAGCTTCAAGCTGAAGATCAGAAAAGCAAAGCAACCGGCCACTAGCTCTTACCTCTACCTCAGCTCAGATCAAAGGGATGATCCTCAGACTGCTCCCTACTTCACTGCTCTTCACATTCAGTCAGACTGCTATGCTCTCCACAATGTGGCTAGAGACTCATTCTCAGACTGAATGCCACTACCTTTTATGTCTCTCAAAGCCTGGGATTAAAGGTGTATGCCTGGCTTCATCTATTAATCGTGTTGCACTCAAACTCAGAAGTTCTCCTGCCTCTGCCTTAGTGTTGGGATTAAAGGGTGTGCTCCACCACCCGTTATGACAAAACCAAGAGATAACAGGAAGAGACAGCTATTTATTTCTGACATTACTCTCCAAGTGACAGCAAACTACACAGCAGGTGTTTGGCTCTAGGGGCCCAGATGCCTTCCTACTTGTTGCTCAGTTATTCAGAGGATGTGATTCTCAACCATACTGGTCACCTCCTGTCTTATACCAGCAGAAAGCAGGAAATGTGGAAAGGGAAAACTCACCCCTCCCATTTAAGAGTATCCCTTGGAATTGGCCAACTTCCCGTCATTGTATCTCTCATTGGCCAAGAATTAATCATGTGACTATATGTGCTACAGGAGAGTTAGGCAAAACAACCTTTTTTTGTTGTAACTCAATGGTAGAACACTTGCCTACCATGTACAAGGGAAAGTGTTCATGTTTGGACACAGGGTCGCTTAAGTAACTCGGGTTGGCCTTAAGGCCATCTTCCTTTGGCTTTCTGAGGCTGGAGTGACAAGCATATCTGTGGCTTTTACTGGAGTGGCTGAAGATCAGTGGCTCTATTCTGTAGGAAGTGAGTGGATTTGAGGGAGAACAGACAATCTTATTCTCAGAGTAAATCAGAGTCAAAAAAACAACAAAATCCTGAGGATGTCATTTGAGTCCCCGAATTTGCTGTACCTAAAGCCAGACTTACTGGACCTTCAGATGAGATCAAGCATATGGCTGCAGAGCTTATTAAACTGTTCCTTTTTAAAGATTTATTTTATTATTTTGTGTGTATGTCTGAAAACCACATCTGTGCCTAGTGCCGAGGAAGTGGTGAGCCTCCTGTGGGTGCTGGGAATTGAACTAGATCCTTTGTAACAAGTGCTCTTAATCACTGAGCGAACTCGGCAGCCTCTTATTGGACTTCTTTCTCTCCTCTCTCTCTCTCTCTCTCTCTCTCTCTCTCTCTCTCTCTCTCTCTCTCTCCCCTTCCTCCTTCCCTCCCTCTCTCCCTGTTTTTTTTTTTTTCAAGACAGGGTCTCTCTGTGTATCCTGGCTGTCCTAGAATTCGATCTGTAGACCAGGCTGACCTGATCTTGAAGAGATCTTCCTGCCTCTGCTTCCCGAGTGTTGCCACTACTGCCTGGCCCTTATTGGACTTTTCACTATAAGAGATACCATTTTTTTTTTTGGTAAGTGCCCATTTCAATAGTATTTGTGTGTGTGTGTGTGTGTGTGTGTGTGTGTGTGTGTGTGTGTGTGTGTGTGTGTGTGTTATGTGTATGTGTGTGCTCACTCTTGCATACTCACACAGTGGCCAGAGGTTGATGTTACTTGTTTACTTGTTTTGTGTATATAAGATGTGTGTTGGGAGCACATGTCTTGTGGCACACATGTAGGTCAGAAGACAGCTTTGTGGAGTCAGTTTTCTCTTTTACATGGATCTGGGATTAGGTCACCAGGCTTGCCTGGCAAGCACCTTTACCCACTGGGACATCTCTATGGCCCCTCAACATTATTGAGACGGGGTCTCACACTGGAATGACTGGCCAGTGAACCCCTGGGACCTGTCTCCCTCCACTTCCTACAGTTGGGATTATAGACACACCCCACCATGCCCTTGGTTTCTGTGGGTACCAGTGATCTGAATTAAGGTTTCCCCACTAAGCCATTGCACAGTTCCCTTGAAACCAAACGAACTCAGCGAGACCTAGAACCCCCTGAGGTCTAGTTCACAGAAGAAACCCAGAAGTCAGTGTGCTGCTGCTGTCCTTGATACTATTTTGAGGTTAGCTCCAAGTCCAGTCCATCTACTCGGCCTCTCTTCACTTATTCAAAACAAGGAGTGATGTCCCAGGCAGGTCTGGAACTCACACTACAGCTGAAAATGACCTTGAACTCATGATCCTCCTGCCTCCACCTCCAGGGTTAGGGTGATAGGCACACACTGCCATGCTGTGTTTCACTGCCTGAATTTGCAGGAGCTGACTAACTTCTTCCCTCTTCCCATTTATTTATTCACGCATGTGACAGAAAAGCAGACAGCACCTTCTGAAGCTAAGGGGGAGAAACCCCTGAACTCTGGTTAGGACTTTTTCAACCTTTTCTTAGTTTTTTGTTGTTGTTGTTTTGTTTTTAACGAGGTTTCATGATGTAGCCTAGGTTTGCCTTCAACTCACTATGTAACCAAGGATGACAAACTCCTGATCCTCCTGCCTGCACCTCCCAAGCACTGGGGTTATGGGCATGTGCCAATATGCTGGCTATACTCAGCGCTGGGTCTCAGAGCCCTGCCTGCCACACATCAGGGTCCAACTGAACTACATCCTATAGTCCAAAACTCCTTAGGACTTTTATTTGGGGGAGTGCTGAAAGCCATCCAGGGTTGGCATGCTGGCCAAGTGCTCTGCGGCTGAGCTAAGCTCCCAGCTCTGAAGGCTCTTGATTTTTGTGTTTTATACTCTTCTCACACATCCATGTTTTGGGGATAATAGTTAAGTGCCCAGGGAGTCAGAGAGATGGGGTCCTATGGGCTAATGCTGGGGAGGTCCCAGGATATAGAGCAAAATGGCTTCCATTGGGGGATGGAGGGTCTTCAGGAAATGAGCCCCCTACATTGATGGTGGTAGAAGCCAGGTTCCAAACTGTCCATGGTGCCTGTGCCCCAGAGTGAGGTGAGCACTGCCTCAGGTTGGGGAGGCTGAAGTTCTATGCCGTGTCCCCTCTTTTCGACGCAGCAAGAAGTCACCAGGGGCAGCTGGGCTCATTGCATAGAAGACATTGGCACTGTCCGGAATCAGGAGCTCTGCATGGAAATGGGGACCAGGATGGGTGGCCTGAAAGTCTGGGAGCTCTATCATTCAAATGGCTTCTCCCACACCCAGCCTCTCCCAAACCACTACCCAGGAAAGCTCAGTCTGCTGTGACAATGAACTCAGACGACTTTCACCACTCTTCCACTCCAGCCTGTTAAGCTAAGGGCTTTCACACTCAACACTTGAACAGCTCTTTGTGCGTGTGGGTGGCAGTGGATGAAACTGGGGTGTCCCTTAGAGTCTTGAAGAGCCCCAGATTGGTGTCATTGTTTTGAGAGTCTTGAGGAATGTGGCTTTGTTGGAAGAAGTATATCACTGGGGGTGGGCTTTGAGAGTGTAAAGACATGAGCCATTTCAAGTTCAGACTCTCTGCTTTGTGTTCACCATTCAAGATGTGAACCATCGGCTTCAGCTCTCAACATCCAGTCGTGGACTCTCACCCTCTGGAACCATGAGCCCAAATAAACTTCCTTCTATATGTTGCCTTTGTCATGGTGGTTATTACAACAACAGAAAAATAACTAATAGTATTATATATGTGTGAATATTTACATGCATAATATACCTGTCTCACATGCACGTCGGCACTGGGCTTTACACCCAGCCTTACACATACTAGGCAAGTAAATTACATCCTCAGCCGTTTCTCCAAAGTACAGGCCTTGACTATGTAAGGTAAGCAGTCATCACTGAACTACATCCCCAGCCAGCTTTTTTCCTGTGACTTTGGTTGTTATTGTTTTTGTGGCAGGGTCTGATATAGCTTAGGCAGGCTTCCTACTCTATGTGGGTGAGGATGACGTTGAGCTCCTGATTCTCCTGCCTCTACCTCCCGAGTGCTGGAGTTACAGGTGTCACCAACATGCCTGGTTTATGCTGGAACCAAGTCCAGAATTCCAAGGGTGTTAGCTGAGCTCTCTAGCAGCTGAGCCACATTCCAGACCTCTATTTTCTTTAGAAACAGGGTCTCAGTAAGTTGTCCATGCTGATCTAGACCTTGTTCTGCAGCGTAGGATGGCCTCTGACTCAGAACAATCCTTCCCCCTCACTCTCCAAGATGCCAGGAATACAGGTGTGAGCCACCATACCTGGTTCCAGGGAGACTTTGAACTTGGACCTTCTTGTTAGCCTCTTGAGCAGTTAGGATCACAGCCCATGCAACTGCCTCCAGCTCTTTCTCTTTAAGACAAGTCTCACTCAACTGTTCAGACTAGCCTTGGGTTTACTCTGTAGCCTGACAACCGGAACGAATCTCTAGAGCCCACATGAGAAGGAGAGAATGAACTCCCTCAAGTTGCTTTCTGACCTCCACATATGTACTATGGGACGTATGTTCCCTACCCAAAAATGAGGGGGGTTTTGTTTGTTTTCTGAGACAGGGTTTCTCTGTGTAACAGCCCTGACTGTGCTGGAACTCACTCTGTAGACCACTCACTCTGACTTCAAACTCAGCTATCTGCCTGCTTCTGCCTCCCAAGTGCTGGGATTAAAGGTGTGGGCCACTACTATACAGCCCTACTCAAAAATGAAGATAAATAAAAATTAAAAAGGTTTTTAAAGGAGAAAGAAAGATGAGCATCAGCACCCATCCCCTGTACCCCCCAGCCCCACCCCCATTTCCTAGCTGCAGGGGAGTGTGAAGAGCAGCCTCAAGCTTCTCCATGCTCTCCCTGCCACAATGGACTCTAGCTCTGGAACTATGAGCCAAAATAAAGCCTTCCTCTCTTCAGCTACTTTGTCAGGGCTTTTGTCATAGCAGTGACTGCTGCTCACCCCACTGGTACCAAGCCCAGCTCTGCCTGCAAGCTGTCCCTGCTTACCTCTGTCCCCAGGCAGGACCTGGAAGAGCTGGTAGTCACGGGCCCAGGGCTGAGGCACATTGTGCTTCTCCAGGGCTCTCTGCACCACACTGGGGGCTTTGTCCTGACAAGTGAGCTAGAAAAAAAAGGACAGAAAGGTCCAGTGTGATGGTTCACCAGGTAAAGATTACTCCAAGTGACAACCTGGTGGGAGGAGAGAACCAATTCCTGCAAGTTGTCATCTGACCTACACACACACACACACACACACACACACACACACACACACACACACACTACATAAATGTAATTAAAACTTTTAGAAGAAGAGGGTTAGGTGGTAAGGAGACAGGATCTCAGATCCAAAGTCAAGGCTGTCCCCTCCCAGCCCCTCACCAAGATGCTCCGATACAAGTTCCCATGGTTATTGTCGATGCTGACTCGGATGACACGGGCCTCTGAGGTCTGCTGCCCAAGGAGGGGGATTCGAGAGCTGCTCAGGGTCAAGGTCATGGGGGGATCCATGTTCAGAGACAGCTGTAGGCAGTGTGGGGTAGTGGAGGTTGCAGCCTTGCTCATCTGTGTGATGAAGACCACAAGGCTCCTTCCCCAATATATTCAATCAGACAATGAATACATATGCACTCACCCCGAGTCCTCACACCCCTTTTTCTCACACATGAGAGATGGAACCACACAGTGAGGGTACACTCACAATACCAAGCATATGTCATCCCATCACGCACAGACTCTAGTTCCCTGTTACAGAAACAAATGGACACATGACCCATATACACACAAAGCCAAGTTCACAACAGGCTCCTGAGTAGACAGTGCATACACAGGTGTGCTCACAGTTGGAAACCCCCAATATCCCATCAGTGAACAACTCATGCATAGTCCTGTGGATGTCTGGGCCATTTCCCTGTCATATACGCATACTTTTGGGGACTTCTATATCCTTGAAGAAGTGCATGACAGCTGGAGCTGGTGAACAGAACTGTTATCTCATCTACCGGAGAGACTGAGGTAGGAGGATCACAAGTTCAGGGCTAGCCTGGGCAACCTAGTAAGCCCTGTCTTAAGATAAAAAGTAATAAAAATAAAAGTAATATAAGTGTTGGGAGTATAATATAGAATCCCCCAGTGAGGAGCTGGGGCGTGGCTCATTGGTAGAGCTCCTGCCTAGAATCCCTCAGTGAGGGACTGGGGGACGACTCAGTGGTAGAGTACTTGTAAGGTTCTAGGTTCAATCCCAGTACTTTTTGTTTGCTTGTTTGACTTGTTGTTGTCATTGTTGTTTTTGAGACATGATGTCATGAGGCCCAGGGTCATTATGTAGACAAGAATGGCTTTGAGCTTCTGGTCCTCTTCCTCAATCATCCAAGTGCTGGGATTACAGGCCTGCACTGCCACACTTGGGTGGAGTACTGCTTATTAGGAAAAACAGTAGTGGGTATCACACCTGGCATGCCCTACAGATGGGTGGAAATCCAAGTTAGACTGAGGAGAAGCCAGATGGTAGGCAATGGCTCATACAGCCATGAAGGTGTACAGTCTCTCAGACAAAACAGCAGAGACCAGCCAGTCTCTGAGATACATACCTGCAGTACTATATACATGTGCAACACACACACACACACACACACACACACACACACACTGAACCCTGGGTGCCCCAGTCTTCAACACAACCACAGATTATCATAGTACCTTGTTGGTGGGACTCTGGGGCCCTGGGGAGGCTGGAGGACTGCCAGGAGGAGGTTCTCGGTTTCTAGGACTGGATGGGGGAGACCCTGGAGATACACTGGCAAAAACACAGAATTCAAGGTGGGGTGGCCAGCTGGACTTTTGGTCCTGATGTCTCTAGCCCCTTTTGCCCTGGATACTCACCTGGAGGTTGGTGAAGATGGATCCCCGGGACTCCCACCAGGGGATGAGTTCTTCTCCCGGGACAGCTTCCTAGGGTGAGGACAAGGGTTGGCTCAGCTCTGGGAGTGGATCCCCCAGTCTCTACCCACACGACTCCCTCCCACACACACATCCCAACACTCACGCACTGAGACGCTTTGTGAGGCTGATTCGACGCCGGATACGTGGGGAGCTGGGACAGGAGGCAGCTGGTGGCTCAATGACACGGGAGACTCGGTAGCTGGAGAGGTTCATCGTGCGAGAGGTGACGGGGACAGGAAGCAGAATGAGGGATGAAGAGGAAAGAGTTGGCATGAGTTGTGAATCAGTATGGGTTGGAAGAGAGGAAGGGTTAGAGTTTCGTGTCCAGGTCAGGATAGAAATGGAAATCACTGGGATATCGGGTGCATTACAGATGGGGTGAACTGTTTGGCTAGTGGGGTACACAGCACTTACAGGGTGAAATTAGCTAGGGGCATAGCTCAAACATAGAGTGCTTGCCTAGAATTCCCCATTGAGGTGCTGGGGCCATGGCTGGGGGGTACAGCACAGACTTAACATGTGTGAGGCACTAGCACTGCAAATGCAAAACAAAACAGAAACTGCAGTGTGAATTAAAGAGTCAAACTGGGCCAACTTTAAAGTCCAGGGCCAGATAACTCAGGGGACCAACAGTTAAGGTCATGGATTGGATAGAGTAAAGGAAGCAATAGGGCTAATTGAGGAAGGCAGTCAAATGAACATTAAAGCTAGCACCAATTAGGAGCTAATGATCAGGGCCACGGATGTGGATGACGGGATCAGAAGTCCACAGGGAAAACAGGTGGGCCATTCAAGTTGAATGACTAAATGGACATGAAGGGTAGAAATCAGAGTATAAGATGGGGCCAAATTCTGGGTTGGAGGTAGGTGGTGGTGGCCTTCAGATAAGAGGGTGGGGCTGTCCTTAGGATGGGATCTGGGAAGGGAAGGGAAGGATCTGTGTGTGATCTGGACTTGGTTGAGTTGTCACCTCTGTTCCTCACTGAGCTGGCGCTGGGCTCGGAGGGCAGCCAAGATTGGTGGCCGGGGACTCAAGCTGTAGAGCTGGCATCGATGTTGTAGCTGCTGGATTCGGGCCAGGATCTCCCACTCCTGGGGAGGTGTCTTCTGAGAACCTGCCCCACCCTCCCTCCCACCCTTGGGCATCCCACCCAAGTACCCACCTACTCCACCTACTCACCTTCCTCCTCTTCTCAAAGTTGATGAGATTTCCCTGAGGAGGCAAAGCTGGCCTGAGCTACAGCATCCAGGGTCAAGGGTTAAAAGTCAAGCTCAAGAACTAGGATGATGGGAGCCACCATGGTGTGTTTGTGGGGGGATGGGTACAAGGAAGGATCAAAGGTGGATACCTGGAGGACCCATGTGTTGGGGATAATAGAGCAGGGGTCAGGAGTCAAGGGTAAGGGGTCAAACCTTCAGCATATCCGGTAAGGCTGTGTCCAGCATAACCAAGTCTGTGAGGAAG
Organism: Cricetulus griseus; assembly: GCF_003668045.3. Classification (NCBI taxonomy): domain Eukaryota; kingdom Metazoa; phylum Chordata; class Mammalia; order Rodentia; family Cricetidae; genus Cricetulus; species Cricetulus griseus. Next base: position 134,871,795 of record NC_048597.1, read on the forward strand.
GTGCCAAGGTAGGGGACAGGACCTGGGGGCAGTTTCTGCAACCCCCAAAGCCTCAGTTACTCATTGGCATCACTGACTCCATGCCCACTGACTCCAAGAGTCCCCTTGCCATTGGCGTCCCCATCCTGAGCCACATCACTTACTGATGGCAGACTTCCGGGAAGGCAGTCATCATCATGGGGTCCCTCGGTGGTCTCCTCCTGAGAAGAAAGGAAAGACTGAAGAATATGAGGCCTACTTTGACACTTTTCACAGAGACAACTTTGAGACCCACACCTATACTCATGTTGCCTTCAAAAACTACAAGCTGGGGGGGGGGCTGGTGAGATGGCTCAGTAAGGAATGAGACCTTCCACCAAGTCTGACAAATTGAGTGGGAACTCCAGGACCCACCTGGACAGAACCAGTCTGACTTTGTGGTGTGAGCACCCTCCCACACACATACACACAGAAATAAGTGTAATGGAATGTTCATTTTTAAAATCACAAGTCGGGCCTGGGGCTGTAGTTTAGCCGAAGTGCTGGGTTCCTCTCTAAGTAGTTCATAAACTGGCTGTGGCAGTGTGTTCCTGTCATCCCAGCACTTCAGAAAGAGGCAGGAAGATCAGGCATTCTAAGGCATCCTTATCCTATAAGAGACTCTGTCTTAAAACAAAAGAACATCATAAATGAATTGTTCATGACAAACAGGGTGTGGAGTCACCCTGGGGACAATGAAAGGCTGCAAATCAGGGAAGTACTGGAGCAGGGGGTAGGTCCCCAGAGTGGATGGGAAGAAACTATTTGTCTCCAGTCTACTTAGAACAGACTGACTGGGGAACCTCTGGAAAGACCCTGAGCTTGCTCTGTGCATTGTTCAGACAGTACAGTTTAGACAGCAAGAAGGTCTGTTCTGTTCCCATTTGGGCTGGAGGGCCTGACAGGAACAGGATATATCTGGTTCTTGGTGGGTCAGGACAATGCCTGGCACACAGTAGGTTTGCTGGTTCTCGGTGAGTCAGAAGCAATGCCTGGAACACAGTAGGTTTTTTTTTTCTCGAGACAGGGTTTCTCTGTGGCTTTGGAGGCTGTCCTGGAACTAGCTCTTGTAGACCAGGATGGTCTCAAACTCACAAAGATCCACCTGCCTCTGCCTCCCGAGTGTTGGGATTAAAGGCGTGCACCACCACTGCCCAGCCAGTAGGTTTTCTTTTTGTCCCTTGAGGCCTCTTCCTGTGAGATACACCTTCACTGAGAAGGTTTTTTGGTTTTGTTTGCTTGTTTTGTGTGCATGAATATAGGTGTGTATGCAGTGCCTCAGGAGGCCAGAAGAGGGCATCAGATTCTCTGGAGATTAGTCATAGGCGGTAGTGAGCATTTTGAGTGAACACTAGAATCAAACTCGGGTCCTCTCAAACAGTGCCAAGTGGTCTCGAGCATCCTTCTGGTTCCCCTGGTGTTTGTTTTGAGATAAGGTCTCACCATAGAGACCAGGCTGGTTGCAAACTCGTGATCCTCCTGTCTTATTCCTGAATTCTACGCTTATAGCTGTGAGCTACCTGCCTTGCTTACCTGTTGTTAATAAGCTATTTTTTCTTTTTCTTCTCTTCTTTTCTTTCATTTCATTTTTTTTTTTTGAGACAGGGTCCTATGTAGCTCAGTCTGGCCTCAAAGTCTCTCTGTAGCATAGAGTGACTTTGAACTCCTGTTCTTCCTGCCTCTACCTCCTGAGTGCTGGGATGACAGGTGTGTACAGCTTCACCTGTTTTATACAGTGCTGGAGATGGAACCCAGGGTTTCACCATGTTATGCAAGCCTCTACCAACTGAACCCAGCTCTAGCTCTGCACGGTATTTATTGATATCCACTGTGTTGTCATGTGCTGTTTTGGGTAATAACTAGCCAGGGGTGACCGAATGAGATAAAATGTCTGGCTACTAGTGAAAGAAAGATGGGCCAGCCAAGACATCTCATAATGAATAAGGCAGAAACAAGGGCCATCAGGTGGGTAAGGGGAGTGTGCAGATGATGGGGGAGGGGCCCCTTGAAGGTGGAGATATTTGGAAGAGACCTGAAGGAGGTGAGTGGGCATGGCACAGACCTATCTTGGGGGAGGTATAGAGTATTCTAGGCCCAGGAATCAGGCTGCATGTTCATCAACACAGAATTCACACTGAGGACAAACGCCCAATTCTAATCAGAACCTTACTCCTGCATCAATAAGTCAGATGTATTAGCCCACATTTGAAAACCCTGTCTATCAAGGTAAATGCCTACACATGGTTCCTCCCCCGCCACCCCCCTCACCCCCCGTGGCTATGACTTGGCTGCCTCCCTTGGCCTTAGATAACGCTTTCCTCTGATCTTGCATTTTGCTGATGTTGGATATGAGTGAAAGGGAAAGCAGGCTGGGGAAGGAAGCATTGGACCAGCTTTGCACAAGATCAACAAAGGAGAGGATGTTTTGAGAATAAATGCTTCCCTGAGATTGGCTCCAAGTCCCCTTAGCCCTGCCTGTCCTGGAACTTCCAAATAGAACAGAGTTCTATCTGCCTGAATCTCCCAAGTGCTGGGATTAAAGTGTGTGCCACTAGGCTCTGATTTTTAAAATTTTATTTCTTTTTTGTTTTGTTTTGAGACAAGGTCTGTTGGAGTTCAGGACAGCCTTGTAGCCAAAGATGTCCTTGAACAACATGTCCTCCACCTCACAAGTGCTGGGATGAGAGACTGCACCTCCATGCCTGACTTACATGGGCTTCATGTATGTGGCTAAGCCTAATTTCTAGCCCCCCCCCCCTTTTTTTTTTTTTTTTTTTGTGTGTGTGTGTGTGTGTGTGTGTGGCCAGGTCAACACCAAGTATCCTGGAACTGCAGAGATAGCTCAGAAGTTAAGAGCGCTGGCTGCTCTTCTATAGGTCCTGAGTTCAGTTCCCAGCAACCACAGTCATGATTCCAGGTCTAGGGAATCTGATGCCCTCTTTTGATCTCTGTAGGCACCATGCATGTACACAGTATACACAAATACATAGAGACTAACACTCATACACATAAAGTAAAATAAAAACCCCTGAATATCAAGTATTTCCTATATTAGTCTCCTTTGTATTTTTTGAGCTAGGGTCCCTCTCTTAACCTGGAGCTCGATGCTTTTGTCTAGTGCTCCTGTCCATCAGTCTCTGCCTCCCTCAGTGCTGGGATTACAGAGGTCTCCCATCCAGCTTCTATGAGGCTTCTGGCTTCGGAGCTTGGAGGCTCACGCCTGTGCAGAAAACACTTTGCAGAATGGGCCACCTCCCCGTCTCCATACTCTTTGGATATTTTGAGACAGAATCTCACACAGTTCAGGCTGGTCTTGTTATGTAGCCCTGGCTAGCCTGCAACTTGCTGTGTAGACCAGGATGACCTCTAACTCAGTGTTCCTCCTGCCTCAGCCTTCCAAGTGTTGGGGTTACAAGCATGAACCACGACAATTTCTTGAATTTGGGGTACCCAATACCTGGGAAAGGATTACTCGACAGCTGAGGTGATTATTCTCATCAGAAAAAATCTGTGACAGTTTCCTGAAAGTGGACAGTGGTTCCCTGTGGGGGTGAGAAAGGCATGTTTAGGGTCTGCAAAGGGCACAGTCAGAGCCACGATGGGGTTGACTGCATAGGGCATCTAACTCACCGGCTCACGGCTCCCCAGCTGCGCTTGAGCCTGTAGATGGGGTTAGACTGCAGGGCAGACAGGATAGCTCGCAAAGAAGAGAAATTGCGAAGCTCCCTGCAGCGCTGGAAGAAGGGTTTGCCTCTAGTCAACGGCCACACTCCCCGTCTGTCTCCCAGGCAATAGCTCATGATAACCATGTCTTGGTGTGTTTTTAAAGCCAAGGTCTGGTTACAGAGCAGAGGCTGATCTTTCTGCCTCCACCTCCCCAATGCTGGGGTTACAGACATGTGTCCCTACACCAGGCTTGAGGTTGGGTTCTGATACTAGGTCAGACTCCTGTCAAGTGACTAAGCATATAAACCGACATGCTCCCTTTTCTCCAAGAAGCCTCTTTCTTGCTCCCTCCTTCAGTTCTCAAGCCCCCCTGGAGCCGGGCTCTCCCATTCATCTCTACTTACTCCTCTCCAGTTCCTCAGTTCCTACACTGCCCACAGCCTCTCCTCTTGACACAGGATCTTTCCTCCGCTCCTCCATGCACCCCATAATCCTTTCCCTCTTCTCCGGTCCCCCACTCAGTTCTGTACATTTATCACATCCATTTCCAGTCTCCAATCCTCAGCCTCACCAAGCTGATTGCCCACAATCCCGAGCTACTCTCCCCATCTCACCTAGGCCGGCTGCCGAACCCCACCCGAGCCCCATCCCCACCGCACACCTGGGCAATGCGGATCCACTTTTCGATGCGCTGTGCCCTCTGCGAGGCTGCCAGACCCGGTGCTGCGAGCACTGAGCCCAGCACACAGCTGGTAACCGCATTGAACTGGGCCACTGTGGCACGAACTGTAGGGGAAATGCCTGCAGCTCCCGGCTTGTCACGCTGAGACCACATAGAACCCAGACACTCGCAGATCCGCACGCGCAAGAAGAGCTCCTACGTAGAGGAGAGGAGGGTGTGATGGGTGCTCATCGTACACCCCCCCTACCCTCCCACCTTGCCAATGGCTGGGGTCCCCACCACGTCCATAAGGGTCAGCTGCTCTGCCACCTCATCCACACTGAAATCCAGGAGCTCTGGGCCTTCTGAACTGTGGCCTTCCTCTTCCTCGAAGTCCTCTACAAACTCTGATCTGGGGGACTGGGCCACCCTGGGAGGGCCTGGGGAATAGACAGGATGTTTAAAACTCACCTATGGGCTGAGAGGATTACTCTATAGTAAAGAGCTCATAGCACCCACAGCTGTCTGGGTCTCCAGTCTCCGGGGGCCTACTGGATCTACAGGGTGCCCCTGTGGCCATCATGCACACACATGATAAGGCACTGGCACATACACAGGCCAAAATCCCATATACATATTACACACAAAATAAAAGTAAATGGAGAGAGAGAGGGTGTGGAAGAAAGAAAGATGTCTCAAATTTGATCAGGCCTGTTGTGGCCAGCCTTTGATCCCAGCAGTTGGGAGGCAGAGGCCAAGTGGAATTCTTGGAGTTCTAGGCTCTCCGGGACTACATAGTGAGGCATTGTCTCAAAACAAAACAAAGAAACACACGCACACACATACACACACACATACACACACACAAAGTTTCAAATTTGGGCTGGATCATGTGGCTGTGTGGCACTTGCTCAGCAAGCCTGACTCATGAACCCCACAGGAGTCTAGACTGTCTGTGTGACCTTCCTCACCTGTGAACACCCTGAGTATTTTGTTTGTGTTTACATTTATTCATGTACTTAATTTTATGTGTTTATGGATCTGCAGTGCCATGTATGGGGGTCAGAGGACAATGTGAGTTGGTTCTCTCCTTCTACCCTGAAGGTTCCAAGACTCTAACTCAAGTGGCCAAGTGTGGCAGTAAGGGCTTTTCTGTGGAGCCATCTCAATAGCCCGCTCTGAGTGGTTTTGTTGTTGGTGTTGTTTTGCTTTGAGGTGGCTTTCTACACCACCTAGGCTGGCCATCCTTCTACCTCAAGCTGGGATCACAAGATCATGCCACCACACCTGACTGTGTTCTTAAGTTTTCTTTATTCTGTAATATCTCTCTTTCCTTGCCTCTGATTGATGACATTGGTGGGGAGGGCATTTGGCAGGAGGATTGCCATGAGTTTGAAGCCAGCCTCAGCTGCATAGCTTCGGGCTAGCTTGGGCTACAGAGTGAGACCTGTCTCAAGGTGGGGTGGTAGCTGTATGGTGTTAGTGAGATGGCTTGGTGGATAAAAGAGATTGCTGCCAAAGGTGAAGACCTGAATCTGATGTCACATAATGGAAAGAGAGAAGCAACTCGTGCAAGTTGTCTTCAGATCTACACACACACACACACACACACACACACACACACACACACACTGTGACATGATATGCTCCATAAACAAAAATAATTTAATAAATGTCAAAATGAAATAAAATGAAAACAGAGGGCTGGAGAGATGGCTCAGTGTTTAAGAGCATATACTATTACTCCAGAAGACTGGAGCTTCGTTCCAAGCCCCTACATCAGACATCTCACAACTGCTTGTTACTCCAGCTCCGAGGGATCCAAAACTTCTGGTTTTCACAGGCACTTGCTCTTGTGTTCATCATCCCCCACATGTGTATAATTAAAAATAAACTTTAAAAAATATTAAAAAAATGAAAATACAGCCTCTGGTTCTATCTAAATGTGGTGGTGAATACCTGTTTCCCAGGAGAGCAAGATTAGGAATCTGAGGTCAGCAGAAACTCCATAGTGGGTTCAGACATACATCTCTGCCCTATCTCAAAAAAAAAAAAAAAAAAAAAAAAAAAAGACAAACCCCAGAAAACCAAGCCCCAAATCCCAATTCTTGTTGTGGTTCAATGGCAGAAGACAAGTGTGAGGCCCTAGGTCAATCCTAGCCACACACACACACACACACACACACACACACAAAAGAAAGTTCTTATCAGGGGCTCAGAGAGGTGGCTCACCTGGTGAAGACACCATCCCGAAAGCCTGACAACCTGAGTTCCGTCCCTATGAGCCACATGGCCGAGGGAGAGAACTGGCTCCCCCCCCCCTTACTCCACCACCACAGAATAAATAAAACAAATGTAGTAAAAGATTTAAAACTTGAAGGTAGGAGAGGAAACTTCTTGGTAATCAAGCAGGGAAAAATACATAGGCATAGTCAAGTAGCTGCTATACTCTGCAGAAGCGAGGGTGGCCACTTCAGCTCGGGGGCTGAGGGATTAAAGGATAAAGATTAGGGACACAGAATCAGATGAGATCAAACAGGACATCAAGATGATTCTGTATAAGCAGAGTGCAATTATTCAGTTAGCTAATCCCCATTGTTCCTGCTTGTGGGAACAGAGCCAATAGGATCCTCTGTTCTTCTACACACAGGATATAGGGAAGGAAGCCAGGAATCAATCACAAATATTGTTCGGAAAAATAAGGCAGCCTCAGAGGCTCGGGGCCAGAGAATCACCCTGAAGAGAAGTGACATTCCTTTCTTTCATGTTTGGTGCCTTTAATCCTAGCACTCAGGAAGCAGAGGCAGGAGGTTCTCTATGAGTTCAAGACCGGCTTGGGCTACATACATACCAAATTCCAGACCAGCCTGGGCTACACAGTGAGATATTCCCAGGGGTGGTAAGGAGAACTGTGGTTGGAGTGTAAAATGAAATTTAAAAGCATAAATGAATTATAAAAAAATAAAAACCCCACCGGGCGGTGGTGGTACACACCTTTAATCCCAGCACTCCGGGAGGCAGAGGCAGGCGGATCTCTGTGAGTTCGAGACCAGCCTGATCTACAAGAGCTAGTTCCAGGGCAGCCTCCAAAGCCACAGAGAAACCCTGTCCCGAAAACCCAAAATAAATAAATAAATAAATACCCCAAACAACAAAAGTCAAAATTTCATTTATATTCACTGAGATGACTTATTAGCATGTAGGCCATAGTGTGCTCCACCACCAATAAATAAATAAAATGAAAATAAATAAATGAACACATAAATAAATAAAACTACACTCATCTATTGTGTGTATGCAATTTTCAGGAACCTGCTTCCATTACATGAGTTTCAGAGATCAAACTCAGGCTGTCAGGACTGTCTGCAAGCCCCTTTATCTGTTGAGCCCTCTCACCAGTCCCAGAAGTGACATTTCAACAAGACCTGAGTGAGATTTGTAATTTTTTTTCTCTATCCTCAACTTTGTTTCTAGACAGGGTCTCACCATGTAGCCCGAGTGACCTGGAGCTCACTGTGTAGAACAGGCTAGCTTTCAGCTCACAAATTTTTCTGTAGTGTTACTCATAATAAGATGTCAATATGGTGTTTTGGCATACACTCCACGGCACCTGGTAGACTCTAAAAAGTTGGGAATTCAATTCAATTGGGAAAATTCAAAAGTGGGAAAATTGCTTCAATTGTATATGGCTAAGTTCCATTCCCTGGCACCATAAATAAATGAATAAAGAAAGAAAGAAAGATTAAAAACAAAACAAAGCAAACAAAAACAGTAAACATCCGGGGGCGGGGGTATACACTAGGGAGGCAGAGACAGCCTGGTCTACAGAGTGAGTTCTAGGACAGCCAGGGCTGCACAGAGAAACCCTGTTTTGAAAAACAAACACCAAAGCAAGGAAACGCACACTATTACTAGGCTGGTGGTGCACACACTCAATTCCAACAGTCTGAGGAAGAAACTGGGGGCATGAATCTCAGTGGGTGGAGTTCTGAGAAAGTCCTGAAGTCAATCCCTTCCTCTGCATAAACCACATATCTGTTCAAGGCCATCCTCTGCTACTTAGAGATGTGGCTGCACAGGGTATATAACAAGATCCTATCTGAAAAACTAAAACAAAATTACAGTCACAATTGTCTGTAATTCCTTTCCAGGGCATCAGATGTTCTTGACTTCCACTACATGGACATGGTTCACTTAATGCAGGAAAAGCACTCAAACACACAAAGTTATAAACAAACAAATTAATTAATTAAAAAACAAAAAGACTGCAATAGTAACACAAATAATACCAGGTATGGTGGCACATATTTGTAATCCCAGCACTGGGGAGATAAAGGCAGGAAGATCAGAAGTTCAAGATTGTCCTTGGCTATCTATTGAGGCTAGACTATGCTACCTGACATCCTGTCTTGAAAAATAAAAGCAACACATTAATATCGTTAGTGAGATAGCCCAGCCATTAAAAACGCAGAACCTATATAATGGTAGAACAGACTCCAAAGAAGTGATGCACTCTATGGCATGCAAGAACCCAGATACGTGTCTCTCTCACATACAATAAGTACAAATTAAACAAAATACCAAGACACTTGTCCAACCCTTACTGCTTACCAATTTTCTGTGTGTTGGATGTCCTTCCCAGGAGAGTGGAAACCCTAGTCCACCATTATGTGACCAGAGCTAGTGTTTCAACATGTGCTAAATGGAAAATTCCATGAGGTGATCACTGTTATCATTCCCATTTTGCACATAAGGAAACTGAGTCTCAGAGAGGTGAAGAGATCTAACCAAGGTCACACAATCAGTAAATGGCTAGCCTGGGACTTGAACCCAGGCTGCTGTTTTGGCTGGGCAAGCACTCAGCCACTGAGAGACATCCCAAGCCAGAGAACAGAGGATCTTGGGGTGCAGGAGGACATTAGGCCAATACTTTTAATAAAGACTTGTGATCAAGTAGAGAAAATAAGGCTTATTTAGTTTAAAAGTCTTGCCCATGGGGCTGGAGAAATGGCTCAGGGAGTAACATGTTTGCCTGTGCAAGTGTGAGAGGATGAGGTCAGATCTCCAGCACCCACAAACCCAGCTCTGAGGAGGCAGAGACAGGAGGAACCTTGGGCTTCAAAGGCAAGTCAATTTAGCCAAATGGGTGAGCTCCAGGTTCAGTAAGAGACCTTGTTTCTAACAGCAACAGAGGTAAACACCTAGCATTGTCCTCTGGCCTCAATTCATGTGAAGATATGTACATGTGCACACACACACATGAACACATGCATACACCACACATACATTAAGGAAGGAAGGAAGCAAGCAAGCTTTTCCAGGAGCTGGGGATGTATGTGATTCAGTGGTACAGAGTCTGGCTAGTATGCAAAAAGGTCTGAGTTCATTTCCAAAACTAAAATAAACAAATAAAATGTGTTCAGGGTCTGTCATTTTGAGAGGGGCAGCAGTCTCAGAATATTACCAGCACTAAATGTCCCTTACCTGCCCAAGGCAGTCGCTGCTCCTCCTCTGCCTCCTCCAAGAAATCCTCTAGAAGTTTCTCTGCTTCCCTGGCTTCTGACCCTCCTGGGGCTGCCCAGCCCAGAAAGATTCGGACACTGCCCAGGTTCTGATGGGCAGGGGGATCCCGGAAGTCCTGCGGGTGGTCTCGAAGCCACGAACCGAGTACGGAAACCACAGCCCTGGACAGAGAAGGGTGTGTGGCTCAAAACTGAGTCCAAGGATCTAGACCTTTCCAACCTTGCAGCCGTCAGGGCCTGACCTTGAGGTCCCTTCCCCACGCTGCTTTGGGTAGGGGGTGAGGGGTGAAGACTAACCTCAGGTTCTTGCTGAAGCTCCGATCCTGTCCCTCTGCCCTCTTGCTGTCTGCCCTGGGAAGAAAGCCTCTATCAGAAGGGAACCGAGGCGTGGAGCTTTAAGACCTGTGCTCTGGGGTTCTAAATCGGGCCGGGAGAGGGGCAGATGGGGTCCTGGGGATGGGGACCTGCGGGTCTCCTGAGAATGACTGACCCAGGAGGTGGCGGCGGCGGCGGCGGCGGCGGGGGTAGCAGAAAGCCCAGAACTTGGGCTGTGGGTACAAAGGCCTGGTGGGTGGCCAGGAAGGCAGGCACGAAGCCAGGATCCTGCTCACGGTCTCCGGACACCAACTCATGCACCAGCCGCTCCAGTCGGGCTGCCCTCAGCGCCCGCACCTTGCTGGTGCGGTACTGGAGGAAAGTGTCGACAGCCGGGATGCAAGCCTGCAGGGGTTGGGGGTGGAAGGTGGATGAAATAACACGGGGCGGGGGGCGTCCCAAGCACCTCGTTTCCAACCGCTCCTCTTTTTGCTTCTGATCGTGTTCATTTCTGAAACTCTGAGGCTCCCTAAATAGATGTCCAATCATCAAATGCCCACGTCAACCGTAGGACACCCCACTACTCCAAGCAATGCCCTCTGTTCCCGCCTCACCCGGCCACCCCAGGCTTCAGTCAGCCTTGCAGTCTCGCTTCACCAGCCAAGCCTCGGTCCCACCCCACCCCCCGACCTGGCCACTCCTTCTTTCTTCAGATTTCCTGCACCCTGCCGGTCAGTTTTAACTCTTGGGGAAGCGCCATCACCTGGCCCCACCCCATTTCCTGGATTTATACCCAGTCACCTGGCCGCCCCCAGGCCCTTTCTACTCACCTGGTCGCCTCTAAGCTCCGCCCTTCCTCCTGGCCCCGCTGCTCTTGGGAGGCTCACCCTGGGCTCTCCAGCGCTTGCCTCTGTTCCGCTCGCCCAGGCCGCTGAGCTGACCCCGCCCTCACCTGCTCACCCGCAGCCTCTTCCTCACCTGGTCGTCTCCAGGCCCCTCCAGGGTCGAGCGCTGGCTACGCTGGCGCCGCAGGGACACGCTGTACACGGCGCCGTCCTCGGTCTCTTCGCCCCAGTCTTGCAGCGGCGCCTGCATGTGGAGGCGGGCTCAGGGCAGTGCCCCCGCCTCGGTCCCCGGCCTTTACGCTTGGCCCACTTTCCCGAGTAGAGTACCCGAGACTTGGGTGGGATCCCAGGTGGGTCCCTCTGTGCCACCGACACCCTCCTCCCAGGTCTTGAGTGGATGGAGTATCATTTGGGACACTCAATAGTCCAGTGCCACAAAGACTCTCTCTGTCGCTTCCTCCCGAGATGCGCTCAGACTCCCGTCCCACCCCACACACCAGCCCAGCCGCTTCTCGGGGTCAGGAACTCTGAGTCCCCCAAGTGGGAACTCCGGGACTCATCCGTTTTGCAGAAAGGTTAGAAAGCGAAGGGTGGACATCGGAGTTTCTGAATCTAAGGGTACACCAGGGACGTGGGGTCTGAGGATTCCCCAGTTCCCTCTTACCAGGGCGAGCTCTTTGCCCGCCGTCCTCTCCATGGCCCCGATGCCCGTCCTGCTCCCTGGCGCCGCTGAGAGAAGCGGAAGGGCCAGCGGGAGTGGGCAGTGGGGCGGGGCGGGGCGGCTGTGCGTCCAGTCGCCGGGCGGGGAGGGGCTGGGCAAGGCGGTGGCACGACTGTCGAGGTCCCCAGCCGACCCCGGCACCCAGAAGTCCGGGACCTTCCCAGAGGTGTATCAATCTGTCACCCAGCCCTTAAGTCTTCCCTGACCCCAGATATGGGTGTAGCGGGGACAGCGACAGGTCTGTGTCCCCGGGTGGGAAGTTCTTTGTGTTCATTTGAGGTTATCAGCCCCAGGTTTAGGGGTGCCCCCTATGTTTGGAGGGGAAGGAAGGCACACTGGATTTCTATCACAGGTGATGGCAGCCATATCGTCTCAGGCTGGAAGCTGTGAAATGTGTGTGACCCTGTATTTTGTGGGGTCAGCCGTTTGGGAGCAGTGCAGGGTCAAGAAGAGGTGAGTACCCTGGAGGCTGGTCAGTGACCTTTATTGCGTGATTCTGAGGCGGGCTTAACCCGCCTCGAGAGATTTACTGTGGGAACTTCTGGCTCCGACGTTCCCCTCCTCCGGGTGCTGCTGACCTGCGGTGCTCCCTACTGGAGCCTCCTTCAGCCCTCGAAGGAGCCTCCAGGGCTCCGCCCACACCGGTAGGTGGGCCCAGCGGGTCGCAGGGTTCCCTAGAGGCCCGGAGGCATCCGATGGGACGCAACTGCGAGTCTAGGACCTGCGCGACCTACTGCGCTTCTTGCTGCGGGCTTCAATTAACTTCTGGGAACGGAGCTTGAAGGCAGCACGGGTCACCACATCGCGATCATCCTCCTCACTTTCCTCTTCATCTGCAGAGAGGCATGATGGGCGGAGAGGGTAAGAGATCGCTTCTTTCGCCCTTCCCAGACTTTACCACACCAAACACCTCCTCCTTGGCCTTGACCTAAGGCCACCTCGTGCCCCTCCCATCCATCCTCCTTTGGCATGTACTGACCAAAGAACTTGTCCTTGACAGGGGCAAGGGGCAGAAGGATGCGGGTGTTGAAGAGAGGCAGTTTTCCTTCTAATGAGCTCAGGAACTACAGGAGGCAGGAGAGAGGTGTGAGACTGCAGTGAAGCTCTGTTCCTCCTTCTCCCACCTTACTTCAAGATACTGCCTGAATTCCAGGTGAGATCACTGTCCACTCTGCTGCGTACCCTTTCCTAGCAGACCTACACTGTCACTCAAGCCTACTGCCTGGTCTCTGAGGCCCTCCCCAGAGGCCTCTCTAGAGCATCCGAGGTTCTCCAGTCCTGCCATCCGGGGTCCACCCAACCCCTGCTTCTCTTTTTTGGCTATGAAACTCACATCTCAATCCCCACTATTGCTCCTATCGCCGTCTGCTCTCTGGTTTTCCACCCTCCCCCAGCCTTGATTGTGCCGGCAGAGATTTCAGTACACCACCTCTCGCTCTGTGATGTGTCGCATCATCTCTGATATGTCGTGGCTCTCTAGTTGCCCTTGTAGTCTCAGCAGCTTTTCCTGGACAACCTCCAGCAGATCGGACAAGTAGTTCTCTGAGTCGGGGTCTAACTTCTTTCCTGACAGAACGCTATCATCCTGCAGTGGGGACCGGCTAAGTTACCTGAGAGATGCAGGGCCCCTGGGAGGGGACAGGCTTCACCCACGAGTGGGGCTTTTCCCAGGGCTGGGGAGTTCTGAGATAGAGTACACCCTCTAAAATTAAAGCCCCGCCTTGAAGGCAGAGCCTTTGGACTTGCTATACAAAGTATGGGGAGGTCTATTTGAGATTAATAACACAAGCTAGACCATTGTGAGGGTGGCTTTCTAAAGAAATGGCGCTCTTGCAGACAGGGTGGGACTTCCCTCGCCGGGGACTGCTTAAGTTTTGGGTTAGGGAGGATGGCTGGTTTTGAGCATGGAGTCAGTTTGAGGCTGAGCGAAAGAGAACTTCCCCAGGAATGTGGAACCTGGACAGTGATGCATGGCGTGGAACTTTCTTCCTTAAACAGAGCCTTGGGTTATGAGCAGGAGACAGGGTTAGGATCCTATGGCTTGTATGGAACCTTTACTCCATCTGCTCTGATGCTCTGGGAGGACGAGGGCAGGGCTTGCCAGGGATGGGGTAGAGCTTTCTGCGGGGCCTCCCAGGGACAGTGGCCATTAGGGCTGGAGCTTCTTGGGTGTGGCCTACCGGGAAGGCGGGTAGACCTTTACCAGGGCGGGGCCTACCACTATCACGTGGCTCAGTTTGTTGGCCAGATGCTCCAGGCCGTCCTTGGCCACCTGGAGGGTTCGCAAGGCGCGTTCCAGTTGCTGGTGGATGTCGTTGCGCCGCCGCTCCTCAGTCTTGAATGTCTCCTGCATCGTGTCGCGGAGCTTCCGCTGGCTGCCGGAAGCCAGGCGGTTCAGCAGCTACAGGCGGCTGATTCCAGAGCCCCCCAGGCCTCCCTCAGCCACTTGAGGCTCACCTAACTAGTGTGGCATCCCCTGAGTACTTGAGGTTCTCCAGCTCCCTCTGGAGCCGCTCTTTCTCCTCCTTCATCTTCACCAGCATCTGCTCGTTGTCCCTCTTGAGAGTCTCCAACTGCGTGAAGGTCTCATCCTGGGCCAGGAACCTTCGAAACACAGCCTGCGGGCCACCCATCCCTGGTCAGAGCATGGGCCAAGGGAGGCTGGAGGGCGGTCTGACTCTGTCTGTGTCACACAGCTATGTGTGAGGATTGTGTGGGTCAGTCTCCCGGCTGTTTCAAGGCTGTACTTTTCCCCACGCCTTTCCCTGCCTATATATGAGTTAGCTAAAATCAGCATGCGGAGGTAGAGCGGTGCTTTCAAAAGTCACTGTGCCCGCAAGTTCTGATTGGGTATCTGGCCAAATAGCACAAAGATGCTGGGCCTCTCTGGTGCAATCAGCCTTCCAGCCTTTTGTGTATGTGTGTGCCAAGGCACACATGTGGAAAGTGCTCTCAGGGCCCAGGGATGGAATTCAAGTTGTCAGGCTTGCGCATAATCATTTTTACCCACTAAGCCATCTCACCACTTCTGAAGGAGGGCCTCAGACTAGTAAATGCATGTACAGCTGACCTCACAGGTCAGAGCCCAGATTGCCTAGGGATAACCTCTTTGGAGGAGTAGCTGGGTGCAGAGAAACCAAACTGGAGAAACTAATTGGACAGGGTGTGTGTGTTCTAAGGCAGGATCAAGCACTGGAGGGAGATACACAGGGTCTTGGAAGACAGCATGGCTCCTAACAAGAGTGAGGGCATAACGAAGGGCTGGGATTCCATGGTTAGGGACAATATTGGGCAGTCTACTGTATCCTAGATCATTCCACACAGTGATGATCTTAGAAACAGAACCTGACAAATAAAACTCCCAGAACAGGCATACCAAAGAAGTCAGCACAGTGAGAGAATGGAAGGAAGTGAGGACTGATGTGGACAGCTCTACCAGAGCCGGAGCTGGGCAGGAGAAGACACCTTTAAGGGAAGAGGAGCCTGCCCCACTCCAGTGCAGGCCCAAGGCACTCACATGTGATTCAGCCACTCCAGTGGCATCCTTGACCTTGTCAAACATCATTTCCATCTGGTACATGCCCCAGCGACGCTTCAGCTCCTCCTCTTTGTGGCGTTGGTGGTCATGGACTGTATCTTCTGACTGAAGCAGTACATGCTCTCTGTGAGTCTGCTTAAGGGTAGAGGACAGTCAAAGCCACCATCAAAGTCAACTCTGGATAAGGGTTTGGGCTGGATGCCAGGAGAGGAGCCGTCTTAGCTTGGATTGTGGGGAACCGGACAAAGTTTTGTGACTAGGTACCATCATCCCTGTGGGAGTCACAGAGGTGGTCTCAGAACCAAGGTACGGAGGCAGAGTTCTAGAAGGAGTGGCCTCCGGAAAGAGTTGGGCTAGAGCCCCAGTCAGTTAGAACACCAGGGTCTGAATTAAATGGAGAAGGTTGGGTAGAGGATCAGACAGTCAGGGCAAGCCTGGAGGCCATGGCCTCAAGCAGGAAAGGAGGCAGAGGAGAGCCTGTGAGGAACCAAGTGCAGTGAGTGGAGACAGGGTTGGGAGGGGGCAGGGTGAGGCCATGTGTGAGGTGTAGGCAGGGCTCTGGGTCAGTGTGGAGGCAAGGCAGAGGCTGAGGCCTGTCTGGTTTGGGCTGCTGAAGCCCTGCACCTTTAGTGTGGGGTTAGGCAGAGGCTGAGGCCTGTCTGGTTTGGGCTACTGAAGCCCTGCACTTTAGTTTGCGCACCTTGCGCTCCATGCGCTCTGTCTGAAGTTTCTTCTCTTCTGCCCGTTTCTTGCAGTCAGTTATGTAGAATTCACGCTTCTTTCGGTCTCGGATTGCAGTCTCCTCCAGATATTGCAACTGGCTCTAGAAGGCAGGCAGGCAGGCAGGGGGCATCTGGTATCTATCCAGGATAGGAATGGAACAGCGGACCCCAGGCAACACAGCAACAGTACCATTGCTGGAGACTTAAAGACAACTGACTTCTGACTATAATTCCCTGAGCCTTTGGTGTTCCAGATGCTATTTTCTCTAAATTGAAACACTCCCTCATAGAGAGAGGGAGATTCAAGACTCAGGAAGTCCACGAAACTTCACAAGGCTCAAGAAACAAGCTTCACAAGGCCCTTCCCCGGTTAACATGGATGCGTGAGAAGACTGATGAGTAGAACTCTAGGGATGGGCTTTCCCATCAGTAACCCTCACCCATGCTCTGCAAGGATGTCAGAAGCCAGCCTTGGCGACCCCCCATGCCTAGCTAGTCGCCAGCTAGTCTAGCATCCCACCCCTCAGATTCCAAGACCTGGCCTGAGAAGCAACTAACACCTATCCCTTCCCCCACTTTCTTAGTTAGTGCCTGAGATAAACACAGGAGATTCCGGATACCTGCCTGAGAGCAATTAACATTCATTCCTCCCCCCACCTCCTTTTTCTCTGCTTCCCCCTTTTTCTTTAAAAGGCCCCTTGGTTTCAATAAACTAAGACCTTGACAAGACAAAAATCGCTTGGTCTCGCTTTTCTTTTCCGCCCATTATTTTCAGGCTTGATCCACTTCGGACCCACGAATTACTAGAGCCCCTCGGGCTGGGGCACACGGAAGCCCAATAAACTCTTTGTTCTCCAAGTTGGGCTCTGGTGGAAAGGTTGATGGTTTTTGTTTTTGTTTAACTTTGTAGCCTTGGCTGGCCTGGAACTTTCTATGTAGACCAGACTGGGCTGAAACTCAGAGATCTGCTTCTACCTCTGAGCACTGGTATTAAAGGCTTGTGTTAACACAGATAACAATGGTAGCTGTGAAGGACTGCCACCCTACTCCACCCTGGGGCAGGAAGACTACTAGTACCTTGGCAATGTCCCGGGCATTCAGGGCCTCTTGATTCACCACTTTCAGCTCTACTACCTCATGTTTGGTCTTCACCACCTCAGCCTCCATGGAGTCCAGTCGGTTCTCCAAGTTGAGACTCTCGTCCTGACACATGGAGAGAGGGAAAGCTTGTGACTGCTGTCCCTGGCCAGGTCTGCCCTCCTCACCTACCTCTCTCTCCAAAATGTCCCTACCTGGAGGTAAGACTTGAGCTGCAGGTACACATTGGTAATGTGCTCTGCTTCCTCTGCCTTCATCCGGGCCTTCTCCAGCCGGTTCTCCAGGTTGCGCATGGTCTAGGGGAACAGCAGGCTGGGCCAGGTTCCTTTCACCACCATCCATGCCTGCCCCAGGACCCCTTCAGCCCTCAGCAAGCCCCACCTTGGCCGCCTCTGTGTTGCCGTCTTGCACCTCTGCCAACTCCAGTTGGTGCATGCTGTGCTGTAGCTTCAGTTCCTGCAGCCGCTTCTGCCGCAGCGTTACCTGATATCGCAAGGCATTCAACTGGTTCACCTTATCCCTCAGCTGGTGTTCCAGGTGCTCCAGGGCCTGCTGCAGGGGAGCAGAGAGCAAAACCTCAGCTTACCCTCCCCAAGGACTTGAGTCCTGGTTCTCCTAGAAGCCTTTGTCTCTCTGGTCTCCTAGCTGGTTTCCAGGACCCTTGGCATCCATTTTCTCTCTCTCTCTCTCTCTCTCTCTCTCTCCTCTCTCTCTCTCTCTCTGTGTGTGTGTGTGTGTGTGTGTGTGTGTGTGCAACAGGATGGCCATGGCTCTGAGCTATAGACCCAGCTCTCTTTCACCTTTTTTTTTTTTTTAAAGCCATGGTTTTATGTAGTCTAGACTGGCTTCAAATTGTGTGTCCATCCAGAGATAAACTTGAATTCCTGATCTTTCTGTCTCCACCTCCTGAGTGTTGGGATCATATTGGTGTACAACTGTACCATATTTAATGAGGCCCTGGAGAGATCAACCAGGGCTTTGGCTTGGTGTGTGTGTGTGTGTGTGTGTGTGTGTGTGTGTGTGTGTGTGTATGTGTGTGTGTGTGTGTGTAAGCACATGAGAGAGAGACAGAGAGACAGAGATAGAGACAGAGACACAGAGAGACAGAGAGAGCAGGTACCCCTATGTACATGGAGGTCAGAGGTCAATGTCTGGGATCTTTGTCTTTTGGTTTCCAGCTTTTTGATTTAGGCATGGTCTCTCACTTAGCCTGAGCTGATTGGATCACTGACTAGCTGTTGAGAGCTCTGGGGACTCTCCTCTCTCAGTCCCCTAGTCCTGGGATGACCTGCCGGCTCAGTTCAGTGACTTCCACCAGCAAGCACTGCCACCTGACATCTTACTTTTTATTTCTTTCACTTGTTGGGTGCATTTCCTAAAGGTCAGGCATGGGATCCCGCTCCAGGAGCGGTGCTTTTTTACTTTTTTCAGTTCGGACTGCTGGGTCCTTTTTCGATTTCGGGACAGCTGTGTCCCCTTCGGGGCCAGGCCCCTGGCAACTCCCACGGGCAGACGTGCATCCGTAGAAGAGCTTATTGCTGGTTTTCTACCTGCCTCACCCATGGGAAATGCATAGAGGAACCTTTCTGGTTTCATCCAACAAGCAGGTAAACAGACAAAAGCGGCTTACGGTTGCCGCCATTTTGGTCATGTGACCTACCTGTAGGCACGCCCAGCTCCAGTGTCCTTTGCCAGCAAACCTGTCTGTCAGCCAGATCTTTTTCTTTTTATTTTATTTTTGTCTTTTTCTTTTTATTTTATTTTTTGTCTATGATTTCTTCTTTCACTGGCTCTGTTATTCATGGCTTGTTTACTAAATACTGTGCCTTTCCAGGGCCCTCTGTTTAAGTCTACTCTGTCCCTTTAAATCTCCTGTCTGTTTGCTACAATGTACGGATCAGAGATTACATTCTGGTTCCCCCTTTACTGTTATCCAGTCCTGCTTGTCTCTATACCTGTAATTTAACTTTATACTTATCTAGCTTATATACAATTTAAATTAAACTATACTAAGTCTCATATTTCTAAATTGCTATATATCTTTAAATGATGGTAAACATTTAAGGTCATAAAGGTATAATTTAACTATACTTAAAATATAAGCTAAGTCTATACAACTTAAATTTAACTCATGTATCTTTAAGTGATGATGAAAGTGTACAATCATATAGGTCTATTTCAAACTAACAAAATATTTATACCACTCAGTCTAACCTATAAGCCATTTACAAAGGTACAGCTTTTATTACAAAAAGGAATTTTTCTCTAACTAAAGGCAAACTTAACTGCTAAGATACTAAACAGACAGCCCTCAAATGCTCAGAGATCTAGAGAATATGGCATTTAAAATGTTTTGTTAAAAAGCTTTTTGTAACAGAGAGATAGGCCAGCTGCTGGCCCCACCCCATTTCCTCCGAGAAGACTGGGCACTGAAGAAACTTCATCTCGAGTCAGTGACAACGCTGGTCACTGAGCAACCCTGCCCTTCACCTCAACTACTACAAAGTATTCCAGACCTTGGACAAGAGGACGACGGAATCGACTTTCCCGGCGTTGCTTGGGCCAACGGTAGGCAAGTCTTCCCAAAGTCTGTAATCCACAGGTCACAAGTTATCAGCAAGAAGGCAGGTGTCCTGCAGCCCGCTACTATGGATGGAGGACCTTGGGGATGGCTGTCCATGCAGCCTGCTGGCAAGTCTCTGTTATTCTTTAATCATTGATTCAGGTAAAATCTTATCCTTCTCAAGAACTCTGATGCTTTTGACGACTGGTAGTCTTGCCAGCTTAAAGCAAAACATTCCAGTAACAGGTATTTTAGGGTTTATCTATGTAAAGATAGGAAAGTCTAAGATATATGAAGGTCTGAGAATGTAGTTACGAAGGCCTGAGGATATAAAGGCTTAAATGATGATAAAATGAGTTGAGACATTAAAAAGAATAAAAAATGTTCCTGACTTCTCTATTTCTCATGCTACTGTTCATAATAAAGTTCAACAATACCACTATATGATCATAACTACAAGGTCAAGATTAAGATGCTTTTCATTGTCCTAAAAAAATCTGTCTTTTTTAAATGGTAATACTTTCAGCCAAATTGCTTCTAACATGAATATGATTCTAACATGTCTAATACTTATGTTTCCACAAACTCTAAGGATTCTTGTAAGTTCCAGGGAGCCAAATCAGATCCAAACAGGTCAGATTCACTCCAGGTAATATTCAATCTTTCCCTGGTCCCAAATTCCCTTCACTCATCTTGGGACTCCTTGGGAACCCCTCCCTCATCTTACAATCTTCCCCTCAAGTGACAGGACCTAAGAAAAAAATTTTTTTCTAAACTTAACCTTGTCCTCTGCTCTGTCAACATCTTGCCAGGTCTAAGAGGCGCCAGGGAGTTCCATACAGCCTGGACTACAATGAAACAACCAGCTTCCCCAGGACGTGGCAGCACCCCAACCTTCTCGGGTCCCCCAAAGATGGTCAACGCCCCCACGTCAGCAGGAAGCAGTCTTAAGAATTCGACGCCCTTATTCCTTAACCTGCCATGTCTAAACACCCCACCTTTTTTTAATAATAAGTAGAGGTGGGAATGAAAGGTTCAGGCATTATGCTGGCCTGCCCCTGTTACCTGGTGGAATCCACTCAGGCAATACCCTGGTCAGCCCAAGGTTCCATGGGAAAGAAGTCTGGAAAGGTGCAGAGGACCCCTTTAAAAGATAGGCCCCTTTAAAAGATAGGCCCCTGCACCTTTCTCTCTCTGCCCCTTTGCTCTCTCTCTGTCTCTCTCTCTCTCTCCCCCCCTGTCTCTCTGTTCCCCGCTCTCTCTCTCTATGGCGACCAGCCATGGCGGTCAGCCATTACCCTGTTCCTCTTCTTAGTTTACCCATTCTGTTGCGCCTTATAATAAACTTATAATCTTATGTCTGTCTCAATATTTCTCTTTTCTTCGTTTTAAACAAAAGAATAACAACAGGTACATGCAACTACACCTTGTCCCCATTTTTTTAAATTTATTTTTCCATGTGTGTGGGTGCACATGTGGAGGTCAGAGGACAACTTGTGGGAAGGATTGGTTCTTCCCTTCTATCATTTGAGCTCAGATATCAAACTCAGGTCATCAGGCTTGGCAATAAGCACTTTTATCTGTTGGGCCATCTTGCCAGCCCACACTCAGATTTTTTATATGGGTTCTGGAAATAGGATTTATGCTTACACAGCAAGCATATTACTGGCTGAGCCATCTCCCCAGGTTCTTAGTTCATCTCCCATCACAGTTTTTACATTTTTATTTCATTTTTAAGTGTAATGGTATGTTGACTACATGCATATCTGTGCACCATTTGTGTCTAATGCCCCAGGAAGCCAGAAGAGGGCACTGTATCCCTTGCAGCTGGAGTTACAGACAGTTGTGAGCAGCTACGTGGGTGCTGGGAACTGCACTTAGGTGCTCTGAGATTTAAACCATTGAGCCATCGCTTCAGTCTCCAGCCTGGATTTTTAAAGACTTAAGGATCTTTTTTTTCTTTTCACCCATCCCCCAGCCTGTAAAGCTGAGCATACTGCAGTACTGGGACTGGCATGTAGTCATCTGGGTTAGCCCACAGAGCCTCACATGGGAAGAGGTGAGGATGGCAATCACTAAGGAGAAAAGCCCGGTGGCCTCAGACAGGAGCAAAGCCCAAAATGGCACAGGCAAAGAGCTGCTCCATGAGAGATGGGTTCCTGCCATCACCAATAATCAAGTTGCTGAACACCATTCCAATACCAGGCTCTCATTAGGCCACACCAACTACAGTGGCCTCAATACCAATTAACTTAGCTGCTGCACCAGTGTCCAGGGAGACATCACCAGAACTCTTGTCTGGCCACCTGGAGAGGGCAGCAGCTGCAGGAAGGCCGTCCAGGTGGGGGCCTCTGGTCTTCTCAGGAGGGAGGCAGACACAGACCCGATCAGAACCCTGATGCAAGAGCTGAACAGGACTGGAGAAATAAGCAGTGCCTTAGCCTTGGTGGTTTACATGTTTTACATCTTTTTTAGCCTCCCAGTTTTAGCCCTGGGTCTCAGCTTCTCTTACCCCCACCCCACCTCTTTTTCAAGACAGGGTTTCCTTGTGTAAAAGCTTTGGCTGTCTGGAACTCAATTTGCAGACCAGACTGGCCTTGAACTCACAAGAGATTCACCTGCCTCTGCCTCTGCCTCCAGAGTTCTGGGATTAAAGGCATACGCTACCCCTGCTCAGCTTCCTCTTTCTTTTTTAAAGATATATTTCATATTTAATTATGTGTATGAATGTGGGTATGTGCAAATGTGTGCAGTGCCCTCAGAGGCCAAAGACATCGGATTAGGTGCTAGAGTTACAGCCAATTGTGAGCAGCCTCAAGTGGGTGCTTGAAATCCAACTTGGGTCCTCTACAAGAGCAGTATGTTCTATTAACTACTGAGCCATCTTTCTAGACAGATACCCACTCCCACAACCCAGGGTTTCAGGTATCACTGTGCAGCCCAGGCTGGCCTTCAACTGCTACTCCTCTTGTCTCAGCCTCCCTGTGCTCAGAATAGAAGCATCCTCCCCCACACTCAACATCTGTCAGTCTTCCACAGGACATACCTTTTTGGACGGGCTCACTCTGTTTTATCATGGAAATGCCACCAACGATAACACTAGGTGAAACACAAGGCCAGTGTGTAATAAAGATTTCATTGATAGACCAACAAGGCGGCTCAGTGAGCAAAAGTGCTTGCTGCTATGCCAGATGGTCTGAGTTCCCTCACCAAAACCCACATGGTCGGAGAGAACCAACTCCCCAAAGTTGTTGTCTGACCTCCAAAACACCACACGTCGAGGCACCTGAGACTGCATATACAAAAACAAATGTTAACTTTTTTCTTTGAGTGAATAGATAAATGCTCAGCTGGTATGGAGAAAGCTTGCAGAGGAAGCTCCAAGGGCAAGGAGTCAGTGTGGAGGAAGTAAGTGGGGCGGGGGGGGGGGGTTACCTCACAAGTCCTGTTCTTCAGGTAAGGCTTCTCTGACTTCCATTCCTGAATGATTGCGTGGACCACTTTAGACTCTCCCTGCCAAGGAGAGGAGCCCAGTCACTTCTTCAGGTCACTTGTTTGCCCCACAAATGCCTCAGCTCACCTGTGCACCCTCACCTGAAGTAGGTCTTTTAGCTGCATGTGGAGAGCCTTGGTCTCCTCTTGAAGCTGGCTGATGGTGTCTTGGTTCTTCTTCATGTTCCATTGGGAGCTCTCATAAAAGGCCTTCCGGTCACCCTCTGGGGCAGACAGAGGTCACTGTCACTGGGCAGGTGGGTGACACTTCCCACAGAAAAGACCTATTTGGTGGTGGTGGTGGTGGTGGTGGTGGTGGTAGGCTTTTGTTTGCTTTGTTTTCATTTTTAGATAGGGTTTCTTGTAGCCCAGGCTAGCCATAAACTTATAACATAGCCAAGGCTAGCCTTGAACTCTTGCTCCTCCTCGGCCCATCTCCCAAGTGTTGGGATTGTAGATGTGCAGTCATATCAGACTCAGTCTATGCAGAGCTGGGGTTGGAACGTGCCAAGGAAGTACCCTGCCAGCTGAGCTACAGCCCCAGAACTCTTTTACTTAAAAGGAGCAAGAAGAAGACGAAGAAGAAATGCACGTGCTTGCATGAGTATACCCACACATGTAAATAGGGAGGCCCATGCGCCTATGCACTTGGAGGCCAGAAAAACATTGGGTGTTCTC
The DNA here is from genome assembly GCF_003668045.3 of Cricetulus griseus. NCBI lineage: Eukaryota > Metazoa > Chordata > Mammalia > Rodentia > Cricetidae > Cricetulus > Cricetulus griseus. The sequence continues at coordinate 134,895,634 of NC_048597.1, forward strand.
CATATCACTCTGGGTCCATTCTTCCCTCTTTTAAAAGACTTTATTTTAGAGGCTGGAGAGAGATGGCTTAGCAGGTTAAGATTCACTACTCTTCTTGCAGAAGACTCAAGTTCAGTTCTAGCACCCATATGGTAGCTCACAACTGCCTATACTCAAGTTCTAGGGGTCAGAATTCCTTGTTTGGCCTTCTTGGGCACCTGCACGTATGTGTATTACCTCTGTTCTCCCCAACACATATACAGTATTAAAAATAAAATCTTTAAAATTAAAAATAAAATCTTTAAAAATAAAAATAAAAATTTCAAGTGTGTATGTTTGCATATGTGTGGATGTGTGCATTGTCTGCAGAAGCCAGAAGATGGCTTTGAGTCCCCTGGAGCTGGTGGAGTTAGAAGTGGTAGGGGACTGCTGGACTGGGTGCTAGGAACTGAGCTTGGGTCCTCTGTAAGAACAGTGTGTAGACTTAAGTCCTGAGGCATCTCTCTAATCTCCTATCCATTAGTTCTGGAGGCAGAGTCTCTCTGTGAATGATGGGGTTGGGGTCTCTGCTAGGCTGAAAGCAGTGAGGCTCCGTTTTCTACCCAACTAGGAGCTGAAGTTAGAGGCATCTACCCAGCTTTTTATGTGGTGCTAGAATTGAAAGCACCCATTTTCAACTTTGAAGCAAGCACTTTCAAATTCTTAGCCATCTCTTCACCAGCATCACCCCCTCTGGTCTTGTTTTTCTCAGAGAAAGTCTCTTACAGCCCAGGATGGTATGGAACTCACTATGCAGCCAAGGCTGGCCTTGAACTCTTGATATTCCCATATCCAAGCCCCAAGTGTTGAGATACCGATAGGCGTGTATCCCACATTTCTGGCACTTAAGACCTTTTGCAAACCATTTTTTGTTGTTGTTGTTTGAGCCCTTTAATAAGTCTCAGTATGTAGCTCAGGCTAGCCTGGATCCTCCTGCCTCAGACACCTGCTATGCACCATCAAGCCCAGTCAACAGTATTATGGTGGAAGTGCCAAGTATCTTAATGTAGTTATGATACAATATACTAAAATACCACTCTGTATCCCATAAACATGTATAAGTATTTCATATCAGTCAAAACCATATGAGCTAAACAGGTGTGGTGGTGCACTTGAGAGGCAAAGGCAGGCAGAGCTCTGTGAGTTAGAGGCTACCCAGGGCTATACAGTAAGATCCTGTTTCAAAAACAAAGCTGGGAGGTGGTGGCCCATGACTTTAATCCCAGCACTCAGGAGGCAGAGGCAGGCAGATCTCTCTGAGTTTGAGGCCAGCCTGGTCCACAAAGCAAGTTCCAGGACAGCCAGAGCTGTTATACAGAGAAACCCTGTCTTGAAAAAAACAAATAAGCAAACAAACTCAAGCAAATAAAAAGCAAAGTTCAAAGGCTGGAGAGATGGCTCGGTGTTGAAGAGGACAGCTTCACCAGAGGTTTGATGTCCAGCACCCACAAGGCAGCTCACAAGAGTCTGTAACTTCAGTTCCAGGGGATCTGATGCCCTCTTCTGGCCTCCAAAGGCACGAGGCACACACATGGTGCACAGATATACAAATACAGGTAAAACATTCATATGCATAAAGTTTTAAAGATTAATTTAAAAAAACAAAATCTATAGGGCTATGGCTGTAGCTCATAACTAGCCTTCATGAGAGCCTGGGTCTGATCTCAAGAAGCACAAACATGAATAAACAAACCAGTGTGGTGACACACGGCTTTAATCTCAACACTCAGAAGACCTCAGCAGGAAGATTTCTGAATTCAAGGCTGGCCAAGTCTACAAAGCTAGTTCATTCCTTTACTCTCTTAGCATGAGGAAGGTAGAGGTAGGAGGATCAGACAGACACTCAAGGTCCCAGGGAACAGACTCAGGTCATCAGGCTTTACAGCAAGCATCCTTATCTGTTGAGACATCAAGACATTGTGCTGACCTACATTTCCTTGGCCTGTCTTGTCTTCCTTCTTTCTCTTCCCTCCTCCTCCCTCTTTTCCCCCCTCTTCCCGCCCCACCCCCAGGGTCTTACTCTGTAGCTCAGGTTAGCTTTTAACTCCCTAGACACCAATACTATCCTCAAACTCATGGCCTCAGCCTCCCAAGTGCTGCAATTACAGGTGTATGCTACCACACCTTGTATACTTCACAATATTTTTAAACTAAAAGAATATTAAGTGCTGGGTGGTGTAGTGCCCACCTTTTATTCCAGCACTCAGGAGGCAGAAGTAGGAGGATATAGTGAGTTCCAGGATAGCCAAGGCCACACAGAGAAACCCTGCCTCAAAAAACAAAACAAAACAAAACAAACAAACAAACAAAAAAAGTTCAGTGAGGCACAGCTAAGTGCTCCAGTGCTTGCCTAGCATATGCAGGGCCTAGGGTAGAGAACCAAGCCCAGGCTAGCTTTAGACTGGTTACATCCCCAAGGATGACCTTGCACTCCTAATCCTCCTGCTCCCCAAATTCTCCAATTGCATGGGTGTGCTACTGTGTCTGGCTTTGAATACACACACACACACACACACACACACACACACACACACACACACACACACACACAGAGAGAGAGAGAGAGAGAGAGAGAGAGAGAGAGAGAGATATCTGGCTGGAATTCCATAGTAGACCAGACTGAACTTAAATTCAGAGATCTACCTGTGATTAAAGGCATGTACCACCACACCCAGCCTGAAAGATTACTTTTGTGGGGAGAAGGGTTGGAGACAGGGTTTCTCTGTGTAGCCCTGGCTATCCTGGATCTCACTTTGCAGACCAGGCTGGCCTTGTAACTCACAGAGATATCTGCCTGCCTCTGCCTCCAGAGTGCTGGGATTAAAGTTGTGTAATACCACAGCCTGGTTTAAGATTACATTTTAACAATAAGAATAACAGCATACTAGGGTTTTCCAAATGCTTCATAACCAACATTTGGTCTTGATAGTTCTTTGCTGTGGAGCTATATTAGGCTGTACAACATTCAAGGCATTAATAAACCCATATTCAGCAACACGACAGCCAAAAAAGTCTGCTACACACTTTGCTCAGTGGTCTCGGGGAAAAAACATCATTAACTCCCTCCATGGAAGCCACTAATTTTCATTTCCTACTGTGTAACAATATGCACTATTTTCAGCATTTCATGAATTTCAAGTACTACATTGTAGGTTACTATGCCCATATTATAGATGGAAAAACTGAATACAATTAAATTACTCCTAGTTCTTCAAGAGCTAACAGCTACTATGCAGAGCTAGGATTCAAACTCAAAAGAAACAAACTCTCCTGGGGCTGTAGACATAACTCACTAAAGTGCTTGAGTAGCATGTATGAAGTCCTGGCTCCCAGCCTCAGTGCCTCACAATCCAGGTATCATGGCACAAGCCTATAATCCATGAGGTGGAGTTAGGTCTCCTTAGAGTTCAAGCCAGCCTGGGCCACATGAGACCAAGTCTCAAAAATAATAATTAAATAAATAAATAAAAATTGGGTGGGAGAAGCTGGGCATAGTGTCACACACCTTTAATCCCAGCAGTTGGAAGGCAGAGGTAAGCAGATCTGAGTTCAAGGCCAGCCTGGTCTACAGAGCGTGTGCCAAGACAGCCAGGGCTACATAGAAAAATCTCATTTCAAAAAACCCAAAGACAAAAATAAATAAGCAAATAAAAAACAGAATTAGGCAGAAGATATGGCTCAGTGGTTAAGAGCATTTGCTGTTCCTGCAGAGGGCCCAAGGTTAGTCTCCAGTACACACACTGGTCAGTTTATAATGCCTGTAACTACAGCTCCAAGAGATCCACTGCCGTCTCCTGGTTTCTGAGAGTACTTCACTTGGTCCACAGATACTCAAAACAGAACAATAAATAAATAAAATAAGAAAAAAAGAACTCTAGAATCTGTGCTTTTCACCCACACACATGCACATTGGAAGAGGTAAAATTACGACGAAATGTGAAAGAAAGGTAAGGAGAAGTATGAACAAATTTGAGTGTTTGCGTCTACAAGTTAGTCACCTAGATTCGTACTGGTTAAACGCCTGTCACAAGGTGCCTACTCGGAAGCCCCTGTTGATCCCTGATTCTTCTGTGCCCTCTGCAGCCATCTTACCTAACAGTTGGATTTTCCTTTGTAACTCAATCATCTGTGCGTGCACAAAAGACTTCGTCGTATGATAGGAGGCTTTCCCCTTGAGACGTTGTGCTGGCCAGGCCTGTGCCCGGCCTAAAGCCTTGCCTCGGTGGCTCTGAACCTTAGTGCCCTTGGCTTTGGAAGAGGGAGCTGAAATTTGCTCCTGGCTAGACACAGCGTGGGTGGCGGCTGCCCAGCACAGGGGAGACGTCATGATGATTGGGTTGAGGTCAGGGAGCCTCTAAAGAGTAGGAGCAACTACAAGTTGGCCTCTTTGGTCCGGGTTCCTCCCTTCACACGGGTTCCCTGAGCTCTGGAAATGCACTTTTGCTAACTGCTTGGCTGGGGGCCTGTGAGCATCTCCCGGTTGCTAAGTAACTTCCTCCCCCTCCCGCGTTCCCAAGGAAACCACCTGCAGTACATCCCCCCACGGCTCTCACTGGCTGGTGACGTTCGGAGGGGCGGTTCCACAAGCAGGATTCGCGAAGGAGAGGTCACTCCAGCGCTCACGTGTTCGCTTCTCTCCGACGGCTCGCGGGCACCGGCCCGAAGCCCGCCACTCTCAAGATGGAGGCTCATTGCGCCGCCATTAACACTAGACTCCCGACCTGTTCTCTGCGAGTCTGCCTTCACGTTCCCACTCAAGATGGCCGCCTCCCTGGCGGCACCCACACTCTCGACACTCTCAACATGGCGTCCCCGAGCGGCCATTCCCCGAGCGTGGCGAGCAAAACGGAAGTGACGCATACCGGGCAGTTCCGTCTTCTTTCTGCTGCAGGAACCGTGGCTGCTGAGCCAGGCCGGTGTAGTGGCTGCTACTGACCTTTGTCTCGGCCTCGTGTAGGTGACGAGGCGGCGGTGGGAGGAAGGCACCCTAATTGCTTATAGGTTGCAGCAGGGAGGGCGGTGGGGAGGGACTGTAACTTCTTTGGGCTTGTTGGCGGGAGTTGCCCGCTTCTCCCCGTTACGGAGACCTAAGGTTTTGAGTTCCCACTGGCTCCGGTTGGGGAGACTCCCTGGCCCTGCACCTCCAACTCGGCAGCCAGTTGAGCGAGCGCTCCTTGCCCGGAAGCAGTGGTGAGTCCAGTTTTGGATAAGCAACCCTTTTAATGACTGGATGCTTCATTCTTTCCTACAGTGAGAGGAAGTAGCACATCTTCCTACAGCCTGCTTCCTGCTGCACAACACACTTCTTCCGGTCTCGGCCCGGACGGGATGCTGCTGCTGTTGCTGCTGCTGCTACCCCTCTGCTGGGCAGTAGAGGTTAAGAGACCTCGGGGCGTTTCCCTCAGCAGTGAGTCCTGTTTGTGCATAGCCTGATGGTCGGTCGGAAGGGCATTTCCTGCCTTTTGCCTCAGTTTCCCGTAGCATTTCCACTGGTGAATGGGTAGGACAGAGATAGTATTTATTTAAAAGATCTGGACTGAGCCTCTTGTTTTCCTTCCCAGACCATCACTTCTATGATGAATCGAAGCCTTTCACGTGTTTGGACGGCACAGCCACCATCCCATTTGATCAGGTGAACGATGATTACTGCGACTGCAAGGATGGCTCAGATGAGCCTGGTGAGCTTCTTCTGCATCTACTTATTGCCTCTTAAATGAGCCTAGCAAGAGCAGACACCCCATAAGGATTAGGGTCCCAAATTCCCGTTGCTCCTTGCTCAGTGAGCAGAAGGAGACACAGAAATGAGATCTCTGTTGGATCCCTCGCTCAGTGGTGGAATTTGTAGGTTTCAGTCCCTGGTTTCAATTCCCAAATAAAAGAACAAATGTTCAGGTTTATGACCAAGTCAGCAGCTGGCATTGTGTGAACCAGAGAGGGAACCAGTAATGGCTTCCAGGAGGAGGTGAGGTTTCTAGCCGGGAAGAGCCAGCATGGTGCCCCTCAGAGGTGGGAGAGGGAGTAAGGCTGAATGGCATTCTAGGGGCTGGTGAAGGCAAAGGAGGAGCTGGGGTGGGAGTTGCCAGGCCTTTTTGAAGAGCCTTAGAAGCTGACGGAGCCTGGAGGGCTCTGTTGCAGACCCCAGAAGATGCAGCTTCTTTCCTTGGTTGTTCCTAGTTTGTATCTCTTTTTTCAGACACATTCTTGTGTAGCCCAGGCTGGCCTTGAACACAGTGTAGCTGGAATGATCGTGCACTACTGATCCTGTTTTTACCTCCCAAGTGTTGGGATTAAACACATTCACCGCCACAGCCAATTTCCACCTATTTTTCTGGTGCTTTCCATGAATAGGTAAGATGTGTCTGGCCTGGAGCACATTCAACAAATGTTCCTTTTCTACAGGTACAGCCGCTTGTCCCAATGGCAGCTTCCACTGCACCAACACTGGGTACAAGGCCTTGTACATCCCCTCCAGCCAAGTTAATGATGGGGTGTGTGGTAAGTAAGGATACTCTGGAGATTGGGGAGGTGGCAGGGGCCAGCTGGAGGAGGCCCTGCTATCAGTGATCTTTCCCTTATGTCTGCCTCAGACTGCTGTGATGGAACAGATGAGTACAACAGCGGCAGCATCTGTGAGAACACCTGCAGGTGGGTGGGTAGCAGTGGGGTGTCCAGGGTACCCTGGCGCCTTGCCAAGCTCTACTTGGAAGTCAGGCTGCTTCCTTGTCTGTGTCGTGTCCGTCCCCCCAACCTGCAGTCCCAGCACTTGGGAGGCAGGTTTATCTTTATATTATGTGTGTGTGTGAGAGACAGAGTATATGCCACCCACATACATGTCTACTACACAGACCAGAAGAGGGTGTGTGTGATCCCCTGGAGCTGGAGTTACAAGTCGAATTCAGGTCCTTTAGAAGAAGTCTCTTCAGTCCCTTCTTTGTTTTTTAGAGATAGGCTCTCCCTCAGTTTGTCCAGCCAGCCCAACCTCAAGTGCCTCCTCCCTTTACCTCCTGGGTGCTAGTATTACAAGCCTAAACCACCGTGGACTGTCCTTTTGTGAATCCACTGGTCATACGCCTTGGGAACTCCACTTTACCAGTGTTCCCTGCAGCTATAAAGTAGTGGAGATTGTTTCCGTGTTCAAAAAAATTGGAGATGGTGGGACAGGCCTGTTATTACAGCACGTGGGAGATGGAGGTAGGAGGGTCAGAAGTTAAAGATTGCCTTTGGCTACATAATGAGTCTGAAGTATGGGCTGCCAGAGACCCTGTTTCAAAAAAACTGGGGAGAAATTCAGTGCAGGAAGGAAATAACTTGACTGTTTGGTGAACTTGAGCTCTGATTAGGTTAATACTCCGAATACTTGGTTTCGTTTTTTTCCCTATTCTTTCTCACCTCCCTCCCCCTCTCTCTCTCCCTTCTTTCTCATTTCTCAGTATGTATCTCTGACTGGTCTGGAACTCACAGAGATCTACCTGCCTCTACTTCCCAAGTGCTGGGATAAAGACATGTGCCACCATGCCTGGCTTCTTAATCTCTTTTTGTGTGTTTATATGGTGTGTGTGTAGTGTAAGAGCATGTGTACAGATGTGTGCTTGTGGAAGCTATGTTGGGAAGCATATTGGGTTTCTTGCTTTTCGCTCTGCTTTATACTGTGAGACAGGGTCTCTCTCACTGGCTGGGCTGGGGGGCAGCAAGCCCTAGCAATCCTCCATTTCTACCTCACATAGCACTGGGGTTCTAGAAGTATGTGGCCACACTTGCTTTTTGGTAGGTGCTAGGGATTTGAACTCAGGCCCTCATGTTTATATAACATGTACTCTTACCCACTGAGCCATCTCCAAGCCCATTTTGGTTTTTGAGACAGGATCTCCAGCTTATCATGGGTGACCTGGTCCTTGGGAGATAATCCTTCCCTTTCTGTCTTCCAATTGGTGGGATTACAACTGTGTCTGCCATGTTGGGTTTTGTTTTAGTTTTTGAGACTCATGTAGTCCAGACTAGCCTCAAACTTGGCTAGCTAGCCAGTCATAATCTTGAATTGGTTTTCCTCCTGCCTATGCATCCAAAGTGCTGGAATTGCAGGTGTTTGCTACCACACCTGACAAACCTATAGTTCTTGTTTTTGATTTTTTGTTTTGTTATGAGACAGGGTCGTCCTGTGTGGCCTTGGCTAGCTTCATATTCTCTATATAAACCAGTCTGGCCTCAAACTCAGAGGTCTACCACCCAAGTGTGTCACCACGACTGGCCTGAGCCTGTGCTTCTTGTTCTTCCTCCTCTCTGTCAGTTTGGGGCTAGCTTCCAGCCCCATCCCAGCACTTCCTAGTCTGTTCTGTAATCCCAAGAATAGGCAGGCAGTCCATCTTCTCAAGGTCAGAACTGAGACCTCTGGTCAAAAGAACCTGGAGGGGCAGGTTGAAGAGGGCTCTTTCTGTGTCTGACCTTTCTCCGCATTGTTTGAGGGGGGATGTGGGTGGAACATGCAGGTGACTCTTCTGGAAAAGGCAAACCTGCTGAGTCCTGAGTGTCTTTAGTGGTACTTGTGTGTGTCTACTCCAGAGAGAAGGGTCGTAAGGAAAGAGAGTCCCTACAGCAGCTGGCCGAGGTCACCCGAGAGGGGTTCCGTCTCAAGAAGATTCTCATTGAGGACTGGAAGACAGCCCGGGAAGAGAAGCAGGTGAGGGACACAGAGAGATGATGCACTTGACTCTGGCTGTGATGAGCCCGTGTCTGTCTTTATGAGTGGTTGACTGAGTATTTCCCAAGTAAGAGGTTATCAGCTTATGAGCCAGAGGTGTTAACTCCTGCAGACAAGAAGAACATCTCTTTGTATCCCCACCCCACTGTCTGTAACCTAGGTTGATTACACCCTAGTTCTGGGGAAACCACTCAGCTTAAAGGCAGTAGAAACTGCTATATTGCATGAGTATGGTAGGTACTTGAGGATTCATAGGCTTCTGTGTTGTTGGTTTTTTACTCTTTGGTCTTTTGGCGGGTCTGCCACTCAGCTCCCAAATAAATACACACAGAGACTTATTATTACTTACAAATGCCTGGTCTTAGCTTGGCTTGTTTCTTGCCAGCTTTTCTTAACTTAAATTATCCCATGTACCCTTCCTTTGGGCTTTAATCTTTATCTATTCTGTATACGTTTCTTTACTTCTTACTCCTTGGCTTGCTGTGCAGCTGGGTAGCTGACTACTGATGTCCTCCTCTTCTTGCTCCTTCTCCTTGAGTCCACTTTTTCTCCTATTCTCTCTGCCTGCCAGCCCCTCCTATCTTTTCTCCTGTCTCGCTGTTGGCTGTTCGGCTCTTTGTTAGACCGGTCAAGTGTTTAGACAGCTTCACAACATAAAAGAATGCAACACATATTTGCATCATTAAATACATGTCCTACAGCTTAGACAAATGTAACACATCTTAAAATAATATTCTGCAACACTTGTGTATCTCCCTTGCCCACCGTTGGCTTGGCTCATCATGTCCAGCAGCAGCACTCCTTGGAAGGTCCTTCGCAAGGCACTAAGACAGGGCTCCAAACTCTGTTCCAGTCCTCTGAAGACTCCAGGTCCTTCCAGGTCCTCCCAGCCACCCACCCACCTTCCCTCCAGGAATCCCCCTGGAGTCCTTACTGGGGGATTCTAGGCAGAGCTTCAGTCCTGTTCTGTTTTCCCAGACCTGTTGCTTCTCAGAACATATGCCTAGGGTGTACTTGGGGCTCTACATGTTAGAACCCAACCTGCACCTGCCTCGGGAATGCTAGATAGTTAGCAAGTTATATCCTTGCTGTTGTGTAGGGGCATTCAAGGACCTTGGGGCATCAAGAGCTTTCTTGCGTGGTTACCCTTACCCATCTTGGGAACAGGGAATGAAGATAATTTCCTGGAGGAGGGGTTATCTTAATGGAAATCTGTAGGGTAATTCAGGTCAGCCATGGAAAGTGTTTCAGGCTAAAAGGGTCACCCATGTGAAGAACTGAAAGCAAAGCGGTAGGGGAGGGATCTGTTACCCTTGAGTTTCAGGATGGGGATAAGCAGTGAGATGGCTCAGTGGTCAAAAGTATGTGGCCACCAAGCCCGGTGACCTGAGTGTGATTCTCAGGATCTGACTGCCACGTGTATCCTCCTCCTCACAAAAAGAGAAGAAGAAGAAAAGTAAAGTTTGAATGACGGCCATGTGCTAGGTGGGGTTGGGGAAGAAGCCTGATGTCACACAGGACATCATGGGCTCGTGGGCTGTGTCAAGCTTCTGGGCTCTCCAAAGAGTAAAGTGCGGATACCCTGTGATGCGAGCCTTTGGAAAGATCTTGGGGAACAGAGGTACATGACAAAGACAGGACCAGGCTGAAGCAGAGCTGGCCTTTCACCTTCCTCTCTCCTTCCAGAGTAAGCTGCTTGAGCTTCAGGCTGGAAAGAAGTCTCTGGAAGACCAGGTAGAGATGCTGCGGACAGTGAAGGAAGAAGCGGAGAAGCCAGAGAAGGAGGCCAAAGATAAGCACCGGAAACTGTGGGAAGGTATGCTGTGGGCAGCGCTTCAGCTCCGGCCAAAGACGAACCCAGGGTGGAGCTCTAATTCCTGAGTTCTGTATGGGTTCTCTGCCTCTGGTGCAGGGCCTTATGCATGCTAGCCAAGTGCTCTACCACTGAGCTATACCTCATCCCATCTTTCTTTTTGAGGCAGGGTCTCGTGTGGCCCAGGCTGCCTTAATTTACTGTGTAGACGAGGAAGACCTAGAGCTCCTAATTCTCCTGTTTCTATATGCTGAATGCTGGGATTACAGGCATGTACTACTATGCCTGGGTTATCTGTATTTTGATTTGTTTGCTTGTTTGTTTTTTGTGTTTGTTTATTTGTTTGGTTTTTGTTGTTGTTGTTGGTATGTTTTGAGTCGTGGTCTGGGACTCAGTATGTAGACCATACTGGCCTTGAACTCATAGAGGTCCACTTGCCTCTGCCTCTGCTTCTCATGTGCAGGGACTTTAAAGGTGTGCCCACCATGTTATGAACTCAGCGTGTTCTTTTGTTTTAATTGTCATGATTGCTCATTTCTTCGTGTGCTTAGTTAACTTTGTATTGGTCATCAGGTTTGGAAACTAGGAATAATTTGTGGCCTTGGTTGCAAGATCCTTTCTAAAGATTTCTTTTTTCATTTTGTCTAGTGCCCAGAACCTTCCCTCCAGGAATCTCAGTCCCAAGTTGAAAGTTTGAGACCTTTGACCTCTCAGCAATGTGTAGCTCATTTCCCCAGTAGTAGGAACGGATCCAGTGCCTTCCACGTGCTTAGCCAGTCAGTGCCCTTCTGCTGGTGTCCATGGGGGATTCTAGGCAGGGGCTTTGCCGCTGTGCTAAGCCTTCAGCCTACACAGAGCATGAGTTTACATGTGTTTTTTGACCTGACCTATCTGAGCAGAAGCCATCCTCCTAAGATGACTGGAGACTCTTCTGTTGATCTCTCCTCCCTTGATCTTTGATTTTGGTTGTCCCAACAGGCATAACACCTGTCATTGCAGCTCTTGGGAGGTTAAGGCAGGAGGATTATTAAGTACCAGACACACTTGACCTACATAGTGAGACCCTATCTCTAATAACTGAAATAAAATATAAATAAGGTTCTAGGCCTTGGGGACTATTGTTCCAGCCCTTAAGAGGTGGATTCAGAATTCAAGGCCAGCCAGATGTAGTGGTACATTCCTTTAATCCCAGTACTCTGGTGGGATTAAATCCTAGCACAGAGACAGTTGGATCTTGAGTTCTAGGCCAGCCTGGTCCACAGCCAGAGCTACTTAGCGAAACCCTGTCTCAAAAAAGCAAAAAAGGAAAAACAAAATCAAGGCCAGCCTTGGTTTCATAGTGAGTTGACTAACCTGGGGTACATTGGACTTCTGGTCAAGAAAGGAAAGGCCAGGTGACTATGTGAGGGGTGATGGGAAAAGAGTATGAGGGCAGGCTCCTGCTGTGACAGGTCACTCAGGGCCTTACAGGGCCTGGGGGGTTCTAAGCAGAGAGCAGTTGTACAGTTGTACTGGTCGCTGTGAGGGAAAACACTGCTGCTCGGCCATCTACACAGAGCTTTTGTGGTATCTGTCCCCTGGCAGGGCCTCTGGACACATTTGCAGTCTCAGTCTTGCTCCCCTCCCTCTGCTGTCCCATCTTTTGCAGCCCAGGCCCCCGCTTGCCTTTTCCCCCAACTCCTAGGCTTCACCCGTACCTCGTTTCACGTCTGTGGGTAGGTGGGGATGGAGTGTGTGTGCCATGGTGTACATGTAGAAGTCAGCGCAGCCTGCAGGAGTCAGTACCTGTCTCCATCATGTGGGGCTCAGGGACTGAACTCAGGTTGTCAGGCTTGGCAGCAAGTTTCTGTACCTGCGGAACCATCTCAATGGCCCCTCACTTACTCATCTTGCTCCTAAATCTGTCCTCCCTCCCAGAGGACAGACCTTTGTTATATCAGGGGCTGTGTCCCCAGCCCTCAGTGTAAGACTACTCTCATAGTGGGACTCCATGTATAGTGAGGGCAGGTTTTGGGGGTGATGGGATTTGGCCACCTGTGGTACATTGTGACAGAATGCCTCCTCCACAGAGCAGCAAGCTGCTGCCAAGGTCCGGCGGGAACAGGAGCTGGCGGCCAGTGCCTTCCAGGAACTGGATGACAACAAGGATGGGGTGTAAGTGTAACTGCACTGCTCACTGAGGGTCCCTCATCCCAGTCTAACTAGGCCTTGAACTTATCAAGTAGCCAGGCTGGTCTCAATTTTATAGCCCTCCTGTCTCTGCCTCCAGAGCCTTGGGATGGCAGGTGAAAACTGTCACACATTGCCATTGGACATTTGATGGTTTTGAGGTGTTAGCATGTGAGGCAGAAGCTGATGGGTCAAGAAAAGAGGGTTGGGGGGCCCTGGAGAGATGGCTCAGAGATTAAGAGCACTGGCTGTTCTTCCAGAAGTCCTGAGTTCAATTCCCAGCAACCACATGGTGGCTCACAACCATCCATTATGAAATCTGGTGCCCTCTTCTGGTGTTCGAGTATACATGGAAGCAGAATGTTGTATACATAATAAATAAAATTAAAAAAAAAAAAAGAGAGAGAGAGAAAGAAAGAAAGAAAGAAAAGAGGGTTTGGGAATACAGGGTATAGGTGTCGTCTTAAGGCCACACCTCCGACTCTTCCTTGAATCTTTCTAGAATTAGGTCTCTTAGAGGGGAGAGTGGGAAGTGACTGGGCTCTGCCCCTCCAACCCAACCCTCACACTCAAAGGTACTGGTCCCAAAGGAACCTCACCCTTCCTTGTCTGTACTCCTTCAGGGTTTCGATGGCTGAGCTACAGACTCACCCGGAGCTGGACACAGATGGGGATGCAGTGCTATCTCAAGAGGAGGCCCAGGTACTCCAGCCTACCTTGGCCTGGTACTTGTAGAGACCATTGGCCTAGAGTGAATTCAGGGGAAGAGGGGTCAGGGTAGGCAGCTCTGGTGAAGAGCTCCCTGCTGGCCTGAGGTGAGGCCATTCATGCCAGTGTGTGACTGTATGTTGCTGGCTACCTGGACCCCGGACTAGTGTCAGGGCAGCATAGAGCCTGCTCCCATACATGCTGTCCGTAGGCCTCCTGCTCTGCCTTTGTTTCTACCTGCCATCCCTGGCTCTGCCCGTCCTCCATCTACTACAAACTGGGTCCTTCCCTGCCCCTTCTGGACCTTTGCTTAGCGTGTGGCACACTCTGGCACTGTGCCTCTGTATGTCTGTCTTGTCTTGATGTCCCCTTACAACCCCTGGTACCTCCTTCAGGCTGTGCCGTTCCTCCTGGTCATAGTATGTGGCCCATCTGCTATGGCCTGGTCCCTAGTTGTGAGTAGGGACAGATGGGGCAGGGTGTATGGGCTTCTGGGGACCCTAATCTGACCTCAGTCCAATGTGCACAGGCCCTTCTCAGTGGGGACACACAGACTGATGCTACTGCCTTCTATGACCGTGTCTGGGCTGCCATAAGGGACAAGTACCGCTCTGAGGTCTGTGGGGAAAGGAAGGGAAGTGGTTCTGACCCCAAACCCTCACAAATACCACCTCCTGTGCTGGCAGCTCCTCCATGGAGGCCAACCCTCCCAGATGTGTGGATCCATGTTCCCCAGCCTTGAGATCAGGTTGCTCCCCAAGTCCTCAGCATTGGCTTCCACAATCCTGGGTCTACCAGGTGCTGCCCACTGATATGCCTGCCGCATCTGCTCCGGATGTGATTGAGCCCAAAGAAGAGCAGCCGCCAATGTTGGCATCCACAGAGGAGGAGGAGGAAGAGGAGCCAGAAGAAGAGGAGGAAGAGGAGGAGGAGGAGGAGGAGGAGGAGGTGCAGGGGGAGAAACCCGAGGTTTGTGTTGGGAGTGTGGTAGGCAAATGGGCGAGTGGGCTGCCTGCTGACTGGGCGCTGCCCCCTCTCCAGGAGGCCCCAGCCCCGCTACAGCCCCCACAGCCAGCCAGCCCCGTCGAGGAGGAGAAGATGCCACCCTACGATGAGGAGACACAGGCTGTCATCGATGGTGAGTGAGGAACTGCTGGGAAGGGTTCCAGCTTCCCCATCCAACAGCCAGGCCCCACCTAACATGAGCAAGTCTGCCCTTACCATAGAGGTGTGCTACCTGCCCCTGCAATGCCTAGGTTGCTTGGGAATTGCTGTTCCCATCCCCAGGAGTCCTTCCTCATGGGCTGCACTTGTTTGTAACACACATAACAGGCCAGGAACCAGCTGGGCCCCAGGAGCCCTGGCCCTGTACTCTAGAGAGCCAGGCAGCAGAGGTGGCTCACCACAGCTGGTCAGGCCTAGAGGGCCATCCTTGTTGTGGACAAATCCAGAGCAGAAGATGCAGTTGTCACATTCTCTGTGTCTTCTCTCGTGGAACTGGGGCTCACTCTCATCTCCTGTCCCTCAGCTGCACAGGAGGCCAGGAATAAGTTTGAGGAAGCCGAGCGGTCCTTGAAAGAGATGGAAGAGTCCATCAGGTATGGGCCCCAATGCTGGCTCTTGCAGGGCCTTTCATGTGTGCTCTGTGTCCTTCCCCCGGGCCCTTCATGTGTGCTCTGTGTCCTTGCCCCGGGCCCTTCATGTGTGCTCTGTGTCCTTCCCCTGGGCCCTTCATGTGTGCTCTGTGTCCTTCCCCTGGGCCCTTCATGTGTGCTCTGTGTCCTTCCCCTGGGCCCTTCATGTGTGCTCTGTGTCCTTCCCCTGGGCCTTTCATGTGTGCTCTGTGTCCTTCCCCTGGGCCTTTCATGTGTGCTCTGTGTCCTTCCCCTGGGCCCTTCATGTGTGCTCTGTGTCCTTGCCCCTGGGCCCTTAATATATGCTCTGTGTCCTTCCCCTGGGCCCTTCATGTGTGCTCTGTGTCCTTCCCCTGGGCCCTTCATGTGTGCTCTGTGTCCTTGCCCCCTTCACCATTGAACCTGCTTTTCCAGGAGTTTGGAACAAGAGATCTCCTTTGACTTCGGTCCCCACGGGGAGTTCGCATACCTCTACAGCCAATGCTACGAGCTCACCACTAACGAGTACATCCTGGCACTGATGGGAGGGAGGGCCGGGGGAAGGATGCAGGGGAGGGCACTGGGCAAACAAGAAGTTACAGCTCATATCTGTGTTCTCATCACTGGGGGGCTGAGGCAAATTGAGTCTGGGCTCCATCCCCAGCACCTCATTAAACTGGGCATAGTGGCACATAATTGAGATGGGTGCAAGGAGGATTGTAAGTTCAAGGCCAAGCTCAGCTACTTCAGCGTGTTTGGGGTCAGCCTAGGCTACATGAAACCCTGTCTCAAAAAGGGGACACAGGCAGAGTCCAGGGATCAGAGGGTGTTAAAGTGCCGGTGAGCCACCTGTGTGCCTGGATACTAAGGAGGCAGGGGTTGGGGGGGAGGGCTTTGAGGTGCCTAGGGTACCTGTGTCCTGTCACTCAGCAGCCCTTCTCCCTACCCTTAGGTACATCTACCGACTTTGCCCCTTCAAATTGGTCTCTCAGAAACCCAAACATGGGGGTTCCCCCACCAACCTTGGGTGAGTGGGTTGAGATTTGTTGCCCTTATCCTGTCCCCAACCACCCACTGGCCAGGTGCTCAGCACCTTTGCTCTCTCCTATAGCACATGGGGCTCGTGGGCTGGCCCCGATCACGACAAGTTCAGTGCCATGAAGTACGAGCAGGGCACCGGCTGCTGGCAGGGCCCCAACCGCTCCACCACGGTGAGTGTCTGACCTGGGGCTATGGGGACTCCGGCCTGGACCTGCCCAGCCCAGCCCAGTCCAGCATCACTCCTTCTGTTCCCACCCCCAGGTGCGCCTCTTGTGTGGCAAAGAGACTGTGGTGACTAGTACTACCGAGCCTAGTCGCTGTGAGTACCTCATGGAGCTGATGACGCCAGCAGCCTGCCCAGAACCGCCACCAGAAGTGCCCACTGATGGAGACCATGATGAGCTGTAGCCTGGTAAGGAGGCAGGGTCTCTGTGCTCCAGTGTGTGGACATTGCTGCTTTCCTATTCTGTGCCCCTGTCTTATTTGGTTGTTTATTTTGCGGCAGTGTCTCACTTTGTAGTTTGGCCGTCTGTCCTGGAACTTACTAGGTAGACCAGACTGGCCTCGAACTCAGTGATTCACCAGCTTATACCTAACATGTATGTTTGTGTATATATGTGTTGTACTAGAGTGAAGGTCAGAGGACAACTTAGAGGTTGGTTCTCTTCCCCACCACGTGGGCCCAATTGAATCATCTTGGTAGGCCCATGTTTTCTTAGATAGATTTTTGGGAATTTTTTTTGACACAGGATCTCTCTGTGCATAGCCCCTGCTTTCCTGGAACTCACTGTATAAACCAGGTTGGCCTCAAATCTACAGAGACCTGCCTACCTCTACCTTCCAAGTGCTTAAGAGAGTTTTATTGCCAGGTGGTAGTGCATTCCTTTAATCCCAGCACATGGGAGGCAGAGGCAGGCGTATCTCTGTGAGTTCTAGGAAAGTCGGGGCTACACAGAAAAACCCTGTCTTCAGAAACAAAAGGGACAGTTTTGTTGTGTAGTTCAGACTGGCCTCGAGCATCTGTCAGTCCTGCCTCCTCTGTGCCAACTACCACGCCCAGTGTACGAGGTACTGATAACTGAACTCAGGGCTTTCTTTGCTAGGCAGACAGTTGTAGTTTTCTAATGCCGGGGTGGGATCTAGGGCCTCCTACATGCTTGCTTTTGCACTAATCCAGCCCCCACCCCCCCATGTTTCTAATTCTGTACTCTATCCTAGAACCTCAAGGCTTGAAACCAATCTACTCATCCTGCAGTCTGTGGACCAAGGCCTGCCTACCCAGGGATCCCTGGCTATCCTCCAGGTAGCAGGAACCCTGTGGGCTCTAAGCCCTGCTCTGGCCCAGGCTAGCCAAGCCATCCATGTTCCTGAGGCCCCAGCGGCCTCCAGAGATGGATAAAGGAGCTCACCCTCCTTGGATTTCTGGGTGGGAGTTAATCCCTGCCCCCCTCACCCCTGCCTCCCCAGCTGGTGGGTGATGACTGGATGACTTGATATGTGACCTCAGAACAATAAATGTGACTTACCCACATTGGCTGTGTGTGCCTTTTCCCTTGTTGTTCTGTGTAGTCCAGACTAGCATCAGATGACTCCTGCCTCAGTCTCCCAAGGTGTAGGGTAGTGCACCTGGCTAGGTCTGCTTCACTTCAGGGTACAGAACAGGACAGTGTGAGCAGACAGCAGATGTGGTGTGGCAGGCACTGCTGTTGACAGGACCTAGAGTTGCCCAGGAGACAGACTTCTGGCTGTAGGTCCAGCGAGGGAGCTGAGGTCAGGCTTGGTGGCATGTACCCTAAGCCCTGTAGCCACCTCTGCCCCCTGACAGCAGTGCCAGAGCCTCAGGCTTCTGCTGCAGGCCTTCCTGCCATGACGGACTGTTCTCTTGAGTTGCGTCAAGTGTCCGGTCACATTTACAGTTAACACTCAGGGGAAGCAGCTATGTGCAGATCCTTGCAGCACCTTGCTGGGGGAAGACGCCCAGCACCTAGTGATTGGTAGATAGTAGGCTACTGTCAACTTCTGGAGCCTCCCATACAATCATTATAGACCCCAGCCCAGGGAGGGATGGTGTCCTTCCCTAGTTTCCCAGCACAGGGACCTCCTACCAACCCTGCCCACAGGGGCACACAAATCACCTGAGACTTAAGATTCTGAACTTTTTATTTTCTGGCATGAAAAGTACAAATAATTAAACAATTCCATGTAAAAGTCAGTTACCGCGGCCAGGCCTGGAATCTCGGTAATAAATAGTCTAAACGCAACTTGAAGTGTTCGTGGGTTTGGGTTGAGGTTTGTTTTTTTGTTTGTTTGTTTTTGTTTTTCTACAGTTCATTATATCACCTCCAACATGGACTCTGTCATGGTTTGAAACTTTCCCAATAAACAGGATGACGAAGGGTTGGAGGGGCTGAGCCCCCTCCCCACTGGCCCTGCCCCTGGCCCCCAGGGACTTTGGAAGAACCAAGGGCCCCTCTCCCTGGGAGCCCTTGGCCTGGTCCTCTTGGGGGACTGGCCTCCAGGGAGGGGGCCTGGCTGGGCTAAGCTTGTGTCTTAGAAAAAAAAGTCCCCTCCTCCTAGTCTTAGGGGCAGCAGGGACCTAGGCCTTGGTGGGAGGGGGTAGAGGGAGGGGAGGGACCCCCTCTTTAGAGCCCTCCCTCCCCCCAGGGTGGGGGACAAACCCAGCCCTTATTGCTCGTTGCCTCCAGCATGTGTGGAGGGCAGGGGGAGACCCCAGAAACAGCAGGGAAAGAAGGGGTCAGCCCCTCCTGGAGGCGGGGAGTCCCTGTCCTGCTGGGAGGGAAGGGGGAGGATTAGGGCAGACTTAGAAACCACCAGAATAAATAGGTTTGGTGTATTGTGAGCAAGCTAGAGTTCACCAGCTAAATAGACAGAAAACTTCTCAAGACAATAGCAAAACAATCCCGTTGAGAGCCCCTGGGCACCGACAGCTGTGGGGACCCCACCCCTTGGAGCCCACGGCACCCCCAGGGGGCACTCCGCTACCATTACTGTTATTAATAATTATTACTTTAATGACTCCACTTCCCCTTTTTATAAATAAATTAGGCATAACCACATCTCAGCAAAACTGAAAGAAAAGGAACATCTTCCTTCAACTTGCAAACCAATGAAAGAACAGAAATATACAGAAAGGTCCTTACAGGCCAACAAGGGTAATAAATAGTTAACACAGCAATAAGTTAAAACTACATGAAGCTAAATTCAGCAAAAAAGTACAAGAAAGTTAACTGGTGACAGTTTATCTTTTTTTTTCCTTTTTTTTTTTTGTTTGTTTTTAAGTCATCTTTGTGTGTGTGTTTGTCTTTTTTTCTTTCTTTCCTGTTGCTATATTTCATCTTGTTTGAGTTTTCTTTCTTTTTTTTTTTTCATTTTTTATTTTTTGGTCTTTTTTTAATTTTTTTTTCTTTTTGTTCCTTGCAGCAGAAACTCCACAGACGGTTAAGAACAACACCAGGAGGGGTGGGGAGAGAGAGTTGGACGCTCAAATGGGGCCGTGGCCAGACACCAAACGCAGAGGACACCGGAAGAGAGCAACTAGAACTAGAGTGTAGAGGGGGGTGGGGTGGGGCTTCACGATTCTCGGTTGTGACTGGGCCCACTGAGGGGTGGGTTGAAGGTTTAGGGCTCCCAGGGGCTCCAGCCTGTGGCTTCTGTTGGAACTTGCATAAAAGAATAAAAAGAGTGTGGGGTTATGGATGCAAAATCCAGTTAGAAGCCAGGGCCAGGGCTCATGAAGGCTGCATCCATGGCTCCCCCACAGTCTGGAAAGACAAAAAAACCCAACAACCTAAAGAGGGTGACACGTTGATGGGAAGGGGTGTGGGGGGCAGCTTGGGCCCATCCACCCCTGGGTCTGGGGTTGGTGTGCTGGGTGCTTACTGCGGTGGGGAGCACGCTGGCCCTAGTTGAAGGAGGAGACTGCAGACCTCCCCGTAGATCCAGGGAGGGTGAGCCCCAGGGGCAGGGGGTCCTTTGGCCTCAGTGTTGTGGGGAGTGAGAGCCCCCTCCAGCCCACGGTGATGCCAAAGTAGAACGAGGTATTGTGTGTTTGGATGCATGGACGCCATGTGTGTACGCCTGGTGGGCATCAGGGAGACCCCTGGTGGGCTAAGGAGTCTGTGCAGAGAACCTGGGGCTGGGGCATGTTGGGGGCCCAGGGAGAAGTAGCTGGACCAACCTGGCTGGAGGAAGTAACTGGGTCAGGGTCTCCAGTGGGAACGTCCTGTCAGGGCCTTTAGGATGCTCTGAACATGGATGTATGTCCCTAGGTGTTGTATGTTTCTAGGTGACCTATTTGTTTTTGTTTTTGTGTTTTGAGACAGGGTCTTATGTAGCCCAGGCTGACCTCAAACTCACTATGTAGTCAAAGCTAGTCTTGACCTCTCATGTGCTATGATGAATGAAGACTGTGTACCACCACAGCAGGGTTACACAGTGTGGGGATGAACCCAGGCTTCATGTAAGCTATACAAGTACTCCACCAACCGAGCAACATCCCTAGCTCTCTTTGGGAACTTGTGTCTAGATTCCTACATCCGAATGGATCTCTCACAGCGGTTTTCATACATCACATGGTTTTGTGGACAAGAAGCCAATGTCTGTATCTATGTTTCTGCAGCCCCAAGGTTCTGTCTGTATGTTTCCATCCTTTGGTGTGGGTTTGGTCAACCTTTCTGAATGTATTCTGAAATGTTTCTGTATGTGTTGTATAGTTGTTTATCTGTGTCTCCAAGGTCCAAGTGTATGTCCCTCCTGTCTTCTTGTGGCTGTGTGTGTGTGTGTGTGTGTGTGTGTGTGTGTATGTGTGTGTGTGTGTGTGTATGTGTGTGTGTGTGTGTGTGTATGTGTGTGTGTGTACTGGCGGCCCTATGGACTTTCAACCCCTCAGCCCTGTTCCCTGCACCCCCTGCCCCAGTTAGTTGGTAAACATAACTTGCCAAAATAGTTTCTTTTTTTTTTTTTTGTCTTTTTGTGATTTTTTTTTTTCAAGTTCAAGAATCCCCAGTAAAAATTCTCCACGAGGTCTTTTTCCCTTTTTACAAAAATAGAGTTTTTCTTCCCCTCCCACCCCACCCCACCCTTTTTTTTTTTTTTCATTTTGTTTCTGCTTCCTGCCCTGCCCCAACCCTGCTCCCTGTTTTCTGCCCAGGGACTAGGGCAGGGGATGGGGATGCCCACACCCCTCTTTCATGTTTTTTGCTGTTTTGGGGATTTTTAAACCTGTTCCCTCCCCTTTCTCTCGGTATAGGACAGGCCTGGGCATGGGAGGCCTGGGTGGGCACTGCTGTGTCCCCTAAGCCATCCCATGCAGGGGGGTGAGGGTGAGGTGGGATGGGGGGGGTCTCCTCTCTGCTTTCTTTTTGTTTTTAGCCGAAAAAAGAAACAAAAGCCATCACCATGAACCAAACCAAGACGAGAGAGTGAACAAGTCCCAGCTGGTGGGGAAAGCAGGGAGGACAAGGTGGGGGACCCCTCCCCCTCGATTCCCTGCAGGCCCTCCCATCCCAATGCTCACCCTGTGGTGGTTTTTGCAAGTGTGTGGGTCTTCCTGCTCTTGCAATCACGCTTTCTCTCTCTCTCTCTCTCTCTCTCTCTCTCTCTCTCTCTCTCTCTCTCTCTCTCCCTCTTTCTCTCTCTCTCTCTGCTGCCCGGGGAGGGAGGGAGGGCGGTGAATGCTCAAGCCTTGTGCTGCTTGCTGGTCTTGAAGGACACCTGCAGCACGCGCTCACCCAGGCGATAGCCGTTGAGGCTGGCGATGGCCATGGCTGCCTCGTCGTAGTTGGTCATGGTGACGAAGCCGAAGCCCTTGCACTTGTTGGTGGTGAAATCTCGGATGACCTTGACATTGGTGACTGCCCCAAAGGGTCCGAAAAGCTGCCATAGCACGCTCTCATCGGCTTCCGGGGACAGGTTGTACACGAAGATGCACCAGCCAGCGCCTGCAGCACCTCCGGACAAGCCCACACCTGCCAGGCCACTCATGCCATCGATGGCGATTGGGGAGAACCTGGCGATGAGGGACAGGGGACTACTTTGGGGGTCACGCGGGCTCTGCCCTGATCCCCAGCATGCCTCCGACTCCCCCACTGGGAGAACCCTATACTGTGTACTATGTATGTACTATGTGTGTCCCTTGTAGTGTCCTGACCTAGCTATGACCCCATTACCTGTTTCTGACCTCACCAAGACACCAACCCCTGACCAGCAAACTTTCTTGACCTCCAAAGCTCTCCAAATATCACCTATGATGCTGTACCAAAGTGCCATCTTTATCCTGATCTCATGACCTTTGATCCTACCTGGTTCTGAGCCCTGTTGATCTTCACGCTTCTCTAGGGTCCCTTCTCACTCAACTTCTTTTCTGTGTGGCCCAGTTGGCTTTGAACTCACTGTGTAGTCATGAGTGGGTTCTTGCTTGTGTTTTTCTTCCTTTTTGCCTTCGGATCTTGCACTTCTGCTTCTCCTGCCTCTACTTCCCGAATGTTGGCACTGCACACCTGACTTAAGCAGGGCTGAGATGGAACCCAAGACTTTGTGCATGCCAGGCAAGCACTCTTCCCCCACCTCTTCAAAACTAGTTTTGGTGTGTGTGTGAGAGAGAGAGAGAGAGAGAGAGAGAGAGAGAGAGAGAGAGAGAGAGAGAGAGAGAGAGAGAGAATGAGAGAGAGAGAGAGAGGACAGAGGAGACAGACAGACAGACAGACTGACTGACTGACTCTGTGCTCTCCCATGCTGACCTTGAACTGATTTGTGGTTCTTGCCTCAGTCTCTGTGACTCTTCTTCCTCTAGTTCTTTTTTAGCCCAAGTCTGACCCTATCTTGGTACTAATCTGCCCTGACAGTTCTGACTCCATTTTGACTCACTCTGTGTGGGTGGAAACTGGCCCTAGGAGAGCAGTGGTCCAGCACCATCCTCTGACACTAAAAATGGCCTCATCTGTCTGCCTTTCTGGTCTTTTCTTATCCAAATCATAAACAGCACCCTCCTGCCTCAAAGTTTTTCTTTCTCTGGTTTCAATTACCTGTAATTGCCTTTGGTTTGACATATTAAATGGAAATTTCCAAAAATAGACAATTCACAGATTGGTTTTGGTTGTTTTTGTTTGTTTGTTTTGGCTTTTAAAATATTGTTTAGATTTATTTATTTGTTTATTTTTGGTTTTGAGGCAGGGCACCCCTATGTAGACCAGGCTGGCCTTCAGAGATCTTCCCGAGACATGTGTCACCATGCTCAGTTTGGATTTCATTTTTACATGTGTTTGCCTACATGTATATATGTGAAACACATGCATCTGCAGCCTACAGAAGCTAGTGGGGAGCATCAGAAGCCTTGGAACTGGAGTTACAGATGGCTGGGAGCCTCCATGTGGGTGCTGGGAACTGAACCTGGGTCCTCTGCAACAGTGCTCTTAACCACCGGGCCATCACTCCAGCCATGCTTTGGCTTTTGGAGACTGGGTCTCACCACATAGCCCAGGCTACTAACCTCTAACTTGAGATCTTCCTGAATCTGCCTTCAGAGTTACGAAGATCAGGAAGTGTACAACCATAAAGAATTTTTAATATGTTTTATTGAAGTGTGTGTGTGTGTGTGTGTGTGTTGTAGTAGTAGTAGGAAGGGACATGCCATGACACACATGGAGGTCAGAGGACAAATCTATAGACTTTTTTTCCCTTTCACTTTGATGTGGGTTCTGGGGATTGAACTCAGGTAGTCAGGCTTGTGTGGCAAGCCCCTTTACCCTCTGAGCCATCTTGTTGGTCCACACTCATAATTTTTTTTTTTTTAGATTTTATTTATTTATTTATTTATTTATTTATTTATTTATTTATTTATTATGTATACAGTCTATACAGTCTTCTGCCTGTATGCCAGCAGAGGGCACCAGATCTCATTACAGAGGGTTGTGAGCCACCATGTGGTTGCTAGGAATTGAACTCAGGACCTCTGGAAGAACAGTCAGTGCTCTTAACCGCTGAGCCATCTCTCCAGCCCCCACACATAAGTTTTAAATTGTATACGGAGTATGGCGAGGTGGCTTGGGACTGTTATCCTAGCTCTTGGAAGACTGAGGGCTTATAGCAAAAACTTACCTCAAAATAAACACTTTGACTCTTGGATCTTTCCCAGCTTTAACACACTTCCATTCTCAAGACTGCCTTTCTTGTTAAATCAATCTATCTCTCTGTCTTTGTCTTTCTCTGTGTCCCCTTCCTCACTCCTTGGATCCTCCTGTCTCTGCCCCCTTCTGGGTTACAGACGTTCACTGCCATTCCTGGGTTTTATATGGGTGCTGGAGACCTGAAGTCAGGTCCTTATGCTCGTGTCACCTTGAGCCATCTCCCCAGCTCCCAACTGCCCTTGTCCCTGCTCCTTCTTCACAAAAAAAGTCAAGCATGATGGATGATAGCTCATTCTAGCATTAGGGCAGTGGAAACAGAAGGGTGAGGAGTTCAACATCACCAACCATCTATACCTCAAGTTTGAAGTCAGCCTGGGATATATGAGACATCATCTTAAACCCCAAACCAAACAAAAAAGAAGCAAAACTCTGTGTGGTGGTTAGTGCACACCTTTAATCCAGCACTGGAGGCAGAGATAGGGAGATTTCTGTGAGTTCAAGGCCAGCCAGCTACATAGTAAGACCCTATCCAGAAGAAGAAACGGAAGGGGAGAAAAAGGAGAGGGGAGGAGGAAGAGGTGGAAGAAGAGGAAAAAATAAGAAATGGAAAAATGGGCTGGAGAGATGTCTCAGCGGTTAAGAGCCCTGAGTTCAATTCCCAGCAACCACATGGTGGCTCACAACCATCTGTAATGAAATCTAGTGCCCTCTTTTGGCGATAAATAAATCTTAAAAAAAAAAAAAGGAAAGGAAAAATAAGGAGAACAAAAGGAAAGACTGTACACTGTTTCGAGTAGCATGATGAACTGTCACATTGTTTGGCCAGTGTATCCATGCAGTATATGCTACCCTCCCATTAGCCCCTTTGGTGTCTTATTATCAGACTGTCTAAAATCATAGCTTCTGTGTTAAGGAACCCTTATTATAATTGATTAATGGTTAATGCTGGTGATTTAGAGATGCCTAAGAGAAACTTGTAAAAAGATTTTCTTTAGGGGAAAGGTGAAAGGTTCTTCACATTGGGAAAGGGGATCATATGCTGGGGTCGCTAGTAAAGCCACAATATCTACGGAAAGGACAGGTCTGTCTGCGAAATTACGAGAATCACAAGCTCAAAATAAAAAGTAAGAAGATAAACTGAACATACCTACAACCCCACGTTCAGAAGAGAAAGGCAAAAGGAGCAGGAGTTCAAGGACCTGCTCAGCTCAGAGTTGCTGATCTGCCTGCACTACATGAGACCCTATGTCAAGAAACATAAGGAGGGCTGGGTGTGTAACTCAGTGGTACAGTGTTCATTCACAAGGCCTTGAGGTTCCTCTCCAGTACAAAATAGTTAATAATAATAAATAAACCAGGGCCAGAGGCACACGCCTTTAATCCCAGCACTCAAGAAGCAGAGGCAGGTGGATCCCTGTGAGTTCGAGGCCAGCCTGGTCTACAAGGGGAGTTCCGGGACACCAGGTTACACAGAGAAATGCTGCCTCATAAATAAAAAAAAAAAAAAAAAGCCAAATAAGTAGAAATTTAAGTAAATAAGATTTATAGAGGTTTTTATGTCAGTCTCTGTTGTCAGGCATCCACAAGGAGTCTTGGGATGTGCCTCTGATGTATAAGAAGGACAACTGTGTTTCATGCTATTTTCATGTTCCTGACATTGGTCTCTGGAATATCTCATCTCTCAGGTAACACTTAGTAGGTTGTTTGTTGACTCAATTAATTAAAGGATAGAAAGCCACATTCCCACTGTCTCCCTCACCCTCTGGATTAAATCACTCAATTTAGGGGGAAGACTCTGAAAGTCTGAACCCCTTAACCTTGACCATGTAGGACTCAGTTCTCTCCTTCCTCCGAGCCTGCACACCAGCTGTCTCTGCTGCCAGGCTCCCTCCAGGCCTCTTCACAGATGGATTAGGCCTCTTCTGGTCACCATCATGTGACCCGTATCTGTCTCTGCACTGTCCTGACCACCATTCCCTCACACATCTCATCCCTGTGGGACTGAGGACAGGAACATCAGTGACAGTGTTCATATTCGGCCATCTTTTATTATGTACCAACCACTGTGTTCTGTCTGGAATTCATGCCCAAGAGAGAGCAAGTCTGCCCGGGCCATGCTATGTCCTTGGCCTCAAGCCCAGCTTTTGATATTCAACATGTTCCCAACAGCTTTTGATACAATCAACACGGAGACTTTCACAAGAGCAGGGTTGTGAATGAAGCTAGGACGACTTCAAGATTTATAGCAACTGTGGGGAGGAAAGGAACCCTTCCATGGTCATTGACAAAACCAACAATGGTATCTGATGGATGAGACTCAGGAATGACTTGGCTATAGAACCCCTGCCTTGAATCCCCCAGTGAGGGCCTGGGGGCATGGCTCAGTGCAAGCCTAGCATGCAGAAGTCCCAGGGTCCCATTCCTAGCACACAAAATAATAGTTGTTGTTAGTGACTCTCCAGTTTAATGTGGGAGGTGGGCGGGGAACAACTACACCCTACTTTTGTTGAGATGATAAAAAAAAAGTGTGAAAGCTACAGACAGCTCTCCATGCTCCACCTTCTGTAGCCACACTCTAGTAATCTGATCTGCTCTTAATTGTCTCCTAGACACAGGCAGAGATGGTTACCCAATGGTCCCAGGGACAAGGGACATGCAGGGGTTAAAGGAGGCCATGAAGGTAAGGCAGTTGTGGGGAAGGGACTGTGGGGCAGGAGCACTGTTACCTTTTGACTCCGTAGGCCATGTTGAGCAAATTGTCCAGCCTGTGGAGACAGAAGCAGCTGTCAGAGTGGCCTGTGACCCACTCCCTGTGATGTGGCAGCCAGTCCTCCCCACCCCCACAGCCGCCTGCTCCCAGCCCGGCTGGACACTGCCTGGCACGGAACCTCACTCATTCCGGGCTGCTTCTTACCAGCCCTCCTGCTGCCCAGCCTGAACCATCTTGTCCTGCTCTTCCGATGCCTCTGTGGGCCCTGCCAGGAGCACCCAGAGGACCCAGGGGCTGAGATCTCTGGCTTAAGAGGGCTTACAAAAGTGGCAGTACAGCCTCAGGAGCTCACAGGAGGATAGGAAGCGCACACAGCCACCCTCAAAGCTACCAGGAACTCCCATTGACCTCCTGCTTGGGAGTGGCCAGGGTCCTTCTTTTGGGCTTGTCCACTCTCTGTCGCAGGTGAAGAAATCTCAGTAAACAGCACAGCACAAGCTCTGTTCTACCCGGTTACCAGGCAGGGAATATGATCATGGGCCAACATACAATACACGAGAGGAAATGTTTGGTGGTGGTGTTATCCACGAGGAAATCGAGACACAGCTGGACCCGTGTGGGGCAGGGTGGGGGGCAGAGATATACAGAGACAAGAAGAGAAAGACAGAAACACAAAGGTGCAGAGAGAGACACACAGAGATATGGTGATAAAGAGATACAGACAAAAGGACTACAAGACAGCATAAGGAGAGACTTACAGAAAGACTCAGAGAAAGATAGGGAGAAAAGACAGGACAGACACACAGAGAGAAATAGGGGACAGGATGTCCAAGGTGTTTTCTCATGGGGGGGCGCTTTTTTGTTTTTTGTTTTGTTTTGTTTTTATTTTGTCAATTTGACACAACTAGGGTCATCTAGGAAGAGGAACTTCAATTGTGAAAATGCTCCCACCACATCT
Source organism: Cricetulus griseus (assembly GCF_003668045.3). Classification (NCBI taxonomy): domain Eukaryota; kingdom Metazoa; phylum Chordata; class Mammalia; order Rodentia; family Cricetidae; genus Cricetulus; species Cricetulus griseus. The sequence continues at coordinate 134,923,503 of NC_048597.1, forward strand.
TGATTGATGTGGGAGGGTCCAGCTCACTGTGAGCGGTGCCACCTCTACGAAAGTGGGCCTGGACTGAAAGCAGATTGAGCAAGGTATGGACAGTGAGCCAGTAAGCAGGGTTCCTCCATGGTCTCTGGTTCAGTTTTTGCCTCCAGTTTCCTGCCCCAACTTCCCCTCAGAGTGGACTCTTTGTTATAAGTTGAAATAAACTCCTTTCTTCTCACATTGTTTTTGGTCATGGTGCTTTATCCCAGCAATTGACATCATGACCAAGACACAGGGAGAGAGACAGAGACAGAGAGAGACAGAGACAGAGACAGAGAGAGACAGAGACAAAGACAGAGACAGAGACAGACACAGAGAGACAGAGAAGGACAGAGACAGAGAGACAGACACAGAGACAGAGAAAGACAGAGACAGAGAGACAGACACAAAGAGACAAAGAAAGACAGAGACAGAGAGACAGACACAGAGAGACAGAGAAAGACAGAGACAGAGAGACAGACACAGAGAGATAGAGACAGAGAAAGACAGGGACAGAGAGACAGACACAGAGAGATAGAGACAGAGAGAGACAGAGACAGAGATACAGACACAGAGAGATAGAGACAGAGAGACAGACACAGAGAGATAGAGACAGAGAGAGACAGAGAAAGACAGAGACAGAGAGACAGAGACAGAGAGCCACACAGTTAGACTTCATTTTGCTGCCAACCGTAGTGGCCAGCATACCCTGACCTCCTGCTCCATGTCCTGGGCACACGCCCTTTCATGTTCCTGCTGGTGGGGTATCCCTTGGTCCCTACTCTGAAGAAAATGGGCTCAGGGAGAGCAGCTTCAGGCTTGGGGCACCAGGAGTCTGGGGACTCTGCTCACCGGAAACGCTGAGTCTGATGATGGAGGGGCCCGGCGTAGCGCCGGGCAGAGGACTGGTACAGGTGGGTGAGCAGGGCCTGTCCTGTCTTCTGACTTGGGTTGTTTGCGAATTTGACCGTGATTGGCTCAGCGGCGCCCAGTGGTTTCTGTCCATTCAGTCCCTTGATGGCCTCCTCTGCCTCGATCCTCTTGTCAAAGCGGATGAACCCCACACCCCGAGAGACACCTGCCAGGAGTGTGAAGGCATTGGTCCCAGACACTGTCCCCTCCCATGGGACCCTGGCCCAGAGCACCCTCTCTTTCTGGCATTCTGACCTGTGGCCTGGTCCAGCAGGATTCTGGAGGTGATGATGCGGCCATACTGGGAGAAGAGTTGTTCCATCTCCTTCTGGCTCATGGTCTTGGGGAGGCCGCTGACATACAGGTTAGCATCCCGGATAGAGGCAGAACTGGGTCGTGCATAGGAAACCTAGGCGGGGAATGGACAGTGAGGGCACATGGGAACCGGCTAGGCTCAGAAATGCCCCCCATACCCTACTAGTTCATATAACAAGTCGCCCAAGGCTGGGGCTGGGGTTCAGTGGATGGAGTGCTTGTCTAACATGCAAGAAGCTTGGTTCCATCCTCAGCACCACATGGACAATGTCATCCCAGGACCCGGCAGATGGAGGCGGGAGGATCAGAAATTAAGTCATCCTCTACTACAAAGTTATTTCAGGTCTGGCCTGGGCCAAATGTTACCCTGTCTCAAAGAACAAAGCAGGGAGCTGGGGAGATGGCTCCATGCTGCACAAGACTGAGTACCTGAGTTAGATTCCCAGAATGCATGTAAGAAAACAAAACAAGCAGGCAGGCCATGCGATGGCTCCACGGCTAACGTGCCTACTGTGAAAGTATGGCAGCCTGAGTTTGATACCTCAAACCAGTGGTGGAAAGAGAAAATGACTCCCAAAGCACCCTTTGACCTCTGCAACCACACAGCGGCACGGACGTACTCACCCCCACACATAACACAATAATTAATAATAATTTTTATCTAAAAGATAATCTCGGGCTGGAGAGATGGCTCAGTGGTTAAGAGCACTGACTGTTCTTCCAGAGGTCCTGAGTTCAATTCCCAGCAACCACATGGTGGTTCACAACCACCCTAAATGAGATCTGGTGCTCTCTGCTGGTGTGCAGGCAGAAGACTGTATACATAATAAATAAAATCTTAAAAAAAAAAAAGCTCGTTGGGCGGTGGTGGCGCACGCCTTTAGTCCCAGCACTCGGGAGGCAGAGGCAGGCTGATCTCTGTGAGTTCGAGACCAGCCTGGTCTACAAAGCAAGTTCCAGGATAACCTCCAAAGCCACAGAAACCCTGTCTTGAAAAAAATATATATATATAAAAAATAAGCTCAATGTTCTGTTGCACACTTGTCACCCCAGCTCTGGGAGGGGCCACAGAGCAATCCCTGGCATCACCCACAGCCAGTCTGAGCTAATGGGTCATGCCCAAGTCTGGGTCTCAGGAAAAGAAAAAGTTTGGAAGAGCCAGGAGTGATGTCACAGACCTTTAATCCCAGTACTCCAGAGGCAGAGGGAAGTGGACCTCTATGAGTTCAAGACCAGCCTGGTCTACAGAACGAATTCCAGGACAGCCAGGGCTGTGTAGTTGAGACCTTGTCTCAGACAAAACATATAAAACAAAACAAACCATTAAAGGGAGAGGGTAGCAGGGGCTCGGCTGGGAAATGTCTTCCCAGCATAGGACCCGAGCAGGCTCCCCAGACCCATGTACAGAACGAGAGCTGAGCCCACAAAGTTGTAAACACAGGGTTGTGCCTGTGAGGGTGGGGGATGGTGAAGTAGTCAGGAACTGTAACAGACTTATTTGTAATCTTTGCAAACTGAAACCAAAAGGATCCGAATTGCACAAATGTTTTACAACTCTACATTTGTATTAAAAATAATAATATCTATATGGAGAGATACCTTGCTCAGCCTAAACACAGGGGTGTGGGGGGTGGAGAGGTGTCTTGGTCCTGCCTCAATGAGATGACTTAGTAGACTTAGCAGACTTCTTAGGGGAGGCCTTACCCTCTCCATGGAGCAGATGGGAGGTGGGTGGGGTGGGAGAAGTGGGGAGAGGGGGAGAAGAGAAGGGAGGGGGAACTGGGATTGGAATGTTAAAAAAAAAAAAGTTAATTTTTAAAAAGCAAAAAATAAAGTAAAATAAAAATTCAGGACCCACAGGAGGGCTTAGCAGGCAAGATGCTTGCTGCCATATCTGTCCACTTAAGTTCAGTCCTTGGGTCATACATGGTAGAAGGGGAGGACTAACTCCTGCAAGTTGTCCTCTGACTTCGACATCCTCCTGCCTAAGAGCTCACTCCCTGACCTGTGTGTCACACACACGTAGCAAATAAAATAATGTTTAAACTGAGTTCTGTATGTCATATAAATACAAATTTATTTTACATATGCATGTAAAATAAAATTTAAAATGTAATTAAAGCCAAAGAAGAGGGCTGGAAAGATGGCTCAGAGGTTAAAAGCACTGACTGCTGTCCCAGAAGTCCTAAGTTCAATTCCCAGCAATCACAGGTGGCTCACAACCATCTGTAGTGAGATCTGGTGCCCTCTTCTGGCCTGCAGGCAGAACACTGTATACATAATAAATAAAATCTTTAAAACAAACAAACAAAAACTAAAGAAGGAGCGGTGATAATGAATATTTCAGACCCAAAAAAATCAAAATAGAAAAGCCACCAATCTCTGACTTCTGTCTCCCATTCTACACTTCTTCCTGCTCTGACCACCACAGCTCCCAAATTCAAGCCTCAATCTATGAAGCAGTCAAAGGGTGGCTGAACACCAAAGCCAGTTTCTTCACCATAGAATTCTCCATGGCTGGGCTGGAGAGATGGCTCAGAGATTAAGAGCACCGACTGCTCTTCCAGAGGTCCTGAGTTCAATTCCCAGCAACCACATGGTGGCTCCCAACCATCCATTATGAGATCTGGTACCCTCTTCTGGTGTGCAGATATACATGGAAGCAGATTGTTGTATACATAAGTAAATAAACTCTTAAAAAAAATCTCCATGGCTCCTTCCTTCCCTCCTCTGCCTTAAAGCTAAAGTCCTTTTAAGGAAAAATAAGTCACCAAATATGGTAGCCCCGCTCTCAATTCCAGCACTTGAGAAGCAGGTAGGTCTCTGTGAGTTTGAGGCCAGGACAGCGAGGGCTACATAGAGACCCTGCCCAAAATTTTTAACATTTGCTTTTTCTTTTGAGACAGGGTCTCACTATGTAGCTATGGCTGTCCTGGAACTCACTTTGTAAAAGACCAGGCTGGCCTCAATCAAGCTCAGAGACCTGCCTGTTTCTGCTTCCCAGTACTGGAATTAAAGGTGTGCACCACCACACCCAGCTCAAAAATTTTAACTTTTATTAAAAAGTTTATTTTGCATTATTATTACCGTTTTTTTTTTAATTATTGTTGCAATTGGGTTTTTTGAGATAGGGTTTCTATGTGCGTCTCTGGCTGTCCTGGAACTCACTCTGTAGACAAGGCTGGGCTGGAATTCACAGAGATCCACCTGCCTCTGCCTCCCCAGTGCTGGGAGTAAAGGTGTGTGCCACCACTGCCTGGTGGTTATTTTTATTTTATGTGTATGAGTGTTTTGCCTGCAGATGTGGGTGTGCACGAATTGTGTGCATGCAGTACCCACAGTGGTCAGAAGAAAGCACTGGCTTCCCTAGAGCTAGAGATACAGACAATGTGGCAGGCTCTGTGGGTGCTGGGAACTGAACCTGGTTTCCTGGCAGATCAACCAGTGCTCTTAATTGCTAAGCCATCTCTTGAGTCCAGAAAAATGAAAACAGCTCTAAATTACATTTGAGTGTACACATGTGTGTGCATATGCCATGCTTAATTGCAGAGGTCAGAGACCTACCTGCTTAGGAAGATGGTTCTCTGCACCTTTCCCCTGTGAGCCATCTACCCAGCCCAAGGGTGTGTGTGTGTGTGTGTGTGTGTGTGTGTGTGTGTGTGTGTGTGTGTATGTGTGTGTGTGTGTGTGTATAGGTCACAGGACATCTGGTGCATGTTAGTTCTATCCTGTACCACGTGAATCTCAGTGATCAAACTCAAGTAATCAGGTTTGGCAGCAAGCTCCTTTCAACCCACTGGACCCTCTTAGGGGCCCTAACTCAAGATGCTTTTCTCTGGCTTGTGAATTGCATACACTTTGGTAAGGTCATTCCATTTCTGTCATTATAAGGACACATCTCACCAACTTTGCAGCTGCTCACAGGTCTGGGACTCAGACATTCACAGCACAGACACTGGACAGTATTGTGAAGTGGGGGAAAGAAAAGTCTGTTTGCGGACCCAAGCTCATTGTGTCTTTATCAATGTCCTGGAGACTCAGCACAGAGGCCCCGCCCACAAGTGTTAATGGGGTGACCAGTCTCTGTGTTGGGAGGGTGGTGAACACCCCTCCCCCTCCCTTCTGCTGAGGTCTGCTTTCTGCTGCTTCTATTCAAACCTCTAAATCTGGGGTAGATAGAGACCATTGTTTGGGGAGATGCACTGTGGAGCTGCAGTGCTTCATTACAGATAACTAATCAGGGGCTGTTGAGATGGAGAGGTAAGGGTGCTTGCCATCAAGTCTGATAACCTGAATTTGATCTTTCAGACTCACAAGGTGGAAGGGGAGAACTGACTCTCAAAGTTGTCCTCTGGCTTACACACACACACACACACACACACACACACACACACACACACACACACACGTGAGTAAATGTAAAGAAGCTTTTAAAAGGAAGTAACTGATTAGGACTGCAACTTCCACTCAGGGAGCAAGCAGGAAACACCTCCATCTTTTCTCCACATGACTGGGTGTGGGGTGCACTCCTGTCATCCCAGAGCAGGCATGGCTTCCTGTGAGTTTCAGACCTGTTTGGTCCACACAGTATGTTCCAGGCCACCTGAAGCTATGTACACACACACACACACACACACACACACACACACACACACACACACACACTAAATAAAAATTGCAGGCACGTGTTGAAGTTTCCTAACTCCACCATGGGACTGAGGGTTTTGACTGTTTGTTTGTTGTTGTTGTTGTTGTTGTTGTTACTGTTTATGAGACATATCTCACTATATAGCCCGGGGTGGGGTGAGGGGGTCTGGAGCACTCACTGTATCCAGGCTGACCTTCTGCTCACAGAGATCCAGAGTTCAGGGATCAGAGGGGTACACCACCTGGCCCAGGTAGGAACGGTAAGTTTTGGTCTCACTATGTAGTCCTAGACAGCCTGGAAGTCACAGCAACCCCCCTGCCTCAGCCTTGAGTGATTAAATTACAGGCATGTGCCGCTGCACCCAGCTAGGGGTGGTATCTTAGGTCTCAGGTCATGTAAGGCACAGGAGGATCTTCCTATCTTTTTTATGCCTCTGTGTGGAGCTATGTACAGGAAATGCTGCAGCGTGTGAGAGAAGGGACGGCCACAGTGCTGCAGTGTGAGAGAAGGGACAGCCGCAGTGCTGCAGTGTGAGAGAGAAGGGACAGCCGTAGTGCTGCAGTGTGAGAGAAGGGACAGCTGCAGTGCTGCAGTGTGTGAGAGAAGGGACGGCTGCAATGCTGCAGTGTGAGAGAAGGGATGGCCGCAGTGCTGCAGTGTGTGAGAGAAGGGATAGCTGCAGCACTGCAGTGTGAGAGAAGGGACGACCGCAGTGCTGCAGTGTGAAAGAAGGGACGGCCGCAGTGCTGCAGTGTGAGAGAGAAGGGATGGCCGCAGTGCTGCAGTGTGAGAGAGAAGGGATGGCCGCAGTGCTGCAGTGTGAGAGAAGGGACGGCCGCAGTGCTGGCCCTTACTTACCTCACCTTGGTCTCTGGTGTGCTGCTATGGACAGCAGCACGTCTGGCTTCCGGAAATCCTCCTGTCCCCCCTACCTGCAAGTGCCCACAAACAGGTGTGTCTCTACGTGAGCTCTGGGGATTTGAATTTAGGGCCTTGTGCTTTGCAGCCAGCTCCTTACCCCTGTGTGTAACAGTTTCCTCCAAGATTGAAACTTTCCATCCCCATGGGAAGCCCCTTCAGCAGGAAGGTAAGTAACTCAAACTAGCTTCAGCAAGTCCCTGGAACCGACCAGATTCAGCAGGTCCCTCCCTGCTAGAGTAAGCAATAAGAGCTGAGAGTTCCTCTGAGACTTGCAGAACAGAACTGCAAAGGAGACTCTGAGGCCAGACCAGCTGCCTGGAAGAAGCAGAAACCAGCGGAGCTGCCTGGAGGAGGTTTAGGCCACCTGGACACCTGGAAAGGACACACTCCACCCTGTGCAGCTGCCTGCAGGCTGTGCAGTGTGCTCCAGGTTTCCAGCTTTGTGACTGTCACTCATGCTGGGTGAGCCTTGGTGATGTAGCTGTCTTTTCATGGACCCCACACCAGGATTCACATTGGGACATCCAAGTAGTTGAAACCACTTTTGCCCAAATCTGCCAGGACACTCAGGCCTGATCAGCATAGTCACAGGACACAAACCCACCCACTGCACAGCTTTGGTGACAAAACTAGCTAGAGGGTGTCTTATAAAGTCACTGCCGTGCTCATACTATTGGGTCCTCCAGAACTACAGTAAGAAAACCATCACTGCTGACCATGCACCAACCCACAGCACAGGTTCACACACACACACACTCACTCTCTCTCTCTCTCTCTCTCTCTCTCTCTCTCACACACACACACACACACACACACACACACACACACACACATTCTAAGTCACACAAATACTTGTTTGTTTCACCAGACACATCACCTAGTGTACCCCGGAAGCCACAAGAGGAACTGTAGTGTCACAAAGCACATGTCACATTAACACCAGGTTCTACACACTCATAGTCGTTTTTGCTGTTTGTTTTTGAGATGGTCTTATGTAGCCTAGTCTTGCTGTGAAGCAAGAGATGATCTTGAGCATCTGATCTTTTTGCTGCCACATCTAGAATGCCGGGATTACAGGTTTGTACCACCAGGCCGTGTATGTGGTACTAGAGAGCCAAGCCAGGCCTTCGTGCATGCTGGGTAAGTGCTACTTGTGGAAACTGAACCGTAGTCCTCAAATCTTGTGCATGAGTATGTGTGCCTGTGTAGGCCAGGGCCAACCTTATGAGTCACTAGGGGCTGTGCACTTTTGAGATAGAATGCCAGGGATCTACCTGCCTCATCTTCAGCACTGGGGTTACAGGCAAAGGCCACCAAATCTGCCCTCCTCCTCCTCCCCTCCCCCTCCCCCCTTCTTCTTCTCCTCCTCCTCTTTTTCTTCCTTTTCTTTTTGACAGCATCCCAATATATAGCTCTGGTTGACCTGGAACTTGCTGCATGGATCAGGCTGGCCCCAACTCACAAAGATCTGCTTGCTTCTACTTCCTGAGTCCTGGGATTAAAGTTATGTGCCACCATGCCTGGGTTTATACACCAGGCTTGTTTATTAGAATTCTGAGAATCAAATTTAGGTCTTCAAAGCAATACAAACAACTTAGCTATCTCTCCAGGCTCTGCCCCCAGGCATTCATTTGTTCATATCTGTGCTGTAGAAGGAACTCAGGCTGGGTAAGGACTCTACCATTGAGCCACACTCTCAGCCCTACACCTCAAACCTTAATTATCCAGACCCGTCTCACAACAGTCACCCGCATAGACACTGTCCCACAACCACTGAGTCAGGATCCACTGCCTAGCACACACCTGCAGATTTACTTAGTCACTGTTGTCTACCCTCATGCCCCTGGGTTTCTGGATCAAGCTGACCATAGACAGACTCATCCAGTGGTACCAATTTTCCCCTTCCCCCATTCTGGGGAGAGGAAAAGATTCCTCTACTTCTGTTCCCATGATAAATTGGGGGCCAGATGGGCACCCTCAGCCTGGCCTCCCCAGGGGTCCTGGAGCAGATTTGAAGGGAGGAGCCCAAACACCCCCAGGCCAACTCAGAGAGGGGGGGTTTCCATGGTGATTCTTCCCAAGGGAACTTGGGCTCACATGGTCCCAGCTGCAGCTGCTGAGAAGGGAGGCCATGGGGGAGGGACAATGCACAAAGGTGGAGGAGGGGCTGCCTCATCCCTCCCCCTCCCCAGTCCCTAATTGGATTCCAGATGGCAGATGCGCCCCACCCCCTTTTCCAGGACAAAGAGAGGGAGGGGTCTGCCCATTGGGTCCTGGTCACTCTGTCCTACCTCCTGGGCCTGGCAGGTTCCCTAAGTCTTCCAAAGAACACAGGACTTACTGTCGGTAGCATGTCGCCAGACAGGGAGTATAGCTCAACCGGTAAAGACAGTTGGCGCCAAGGCTGACTGATCATCTGATTTTGGTCCGTGGAACCAACATAGTGAAAGGAGAAAACCCATTCCCACACGTTTGCTCTAGTCTCCACACATATAGTGGCACACATATAGTGTGCCCATGCATACATATACACAGAATAGTAAAATAAAAACACAGTAATCTCTCAAAGGCTCAGAGAAATAAAGCCAGGTGTCCAGTAAGGAAGAGAGAACCAAAGCTTCAGGAATAGAGGGAATGATGGCAGTGAGGGGCAGGTGTCACATAGGTAGGAACACTCACCTTGATGGTCTTTGTCTGCAATTTGAGGCCGTTGAGGGTGTTGATGGCTTTATCTGCATCATTGGGGTCAGAATAGTTCACAAACCCATAGCCCAAGCTCTGCCCTGTGGGAGGACCACAAGAGTGACTTCCCTAATCTGCGCAGGGTCCCCAGCACACCTTGCACGCTGCAGCTTCCCACTCTGATTTGTCCTTCCCATAATAATGTGTTCCCCAGAGAGCCACTTGGCTCTATCCATCCTGAGGTACCCACCCAAGTCACACTTGTTTCTCCAAGGGTGCTTCCTCCCTGCTTGCCACCCAAGGCCACACACAGAAAGAGCCACACCTGTGATCTTATCCCGAACCAACTTGCAGGACTCAATGTCTCCAATGCTGCCGAAGAGACTCTTGAACTCGTCCTGTGTCATGTTCTGGGGTAGGTAGTTGACGATGAGGTTGGTCTTGCTGTCGTCAGTGGCTCCATTTGTCCCAAGGAGTGGCCCGTTGGGCAGGGCCGGGCCGGCCGGCCCCCCCCCAACCTGAGACTCCATGGCCCCCAGTATCTGCTGGAGAAAACAGGTCGTACCCGCTCACCGCCCAGTCCCCATCACTGGAAAGAGGGGTTTGGGGGATGATTATGTCATGTCTGATGTGATATGGACTTAGTCAAAGGGAAGGATAACTGTTTTCATTATTTGTTTTGTTTTGTTTTGTTTTGTTTTGTTTCCTGAGACAGGGTTTCTCTGTGCCCTGCTGTCCTGTCCTGAATTCCTCTGTGGACTAGGTTGGCCTAGAATTCACAGAGATTCCACTGCCTCTGCCTCCTCAGTGCTGGGATTAGCTATTTGTTGGTCTCTTTGATCTGGAGATTTCTGGCTTTGTATACAGGCTGACCTTGAACTCACTGTGCAGCTCAGTCTGGGTATAACCTCTTTCTTTGTTGAGACATGGGCTTATTACGTAGACCATGCTGGTCTGGGACTCAGAGATCCACCTGCCTCTGCTAAGAAGAACAGGTGTGTGCTGCTGTGCCAGCTGTATACATCTTCTTCTTTTATGTTAATTATTCATGGGGCTGGAAGCCCAAAGACTAGAGACTCTGTCTCCAGAACCCAGTAAAGGTGGAAGGAGAGAACCGATGACATAAAACTAACCTATCACCTCCACAAGTAGACCAGGACATGTGTGCACTACATATTTACACAAAATAAAATTTTAAAATGTAATACATTTCAAAATTAATTTTAAAAAATCAGCTGGGTGGTGGTGGCACATGCCTTTAATCCCAGCACTTGGGAGACAGAGGCAAGCAGATCTCTGTGAGTTCCAGGCTATTCTGGTCTGCAGAGCTACTTTTAGGACAGAAATGGCTACACAGAACCCTGTCTTGAAGAACCAAAATAAATAAATAAAATAAAATAAAGTAGGTGCTTTATGTAGCTATGTATTTTACCTGTGTATGATACCAGCCCTCAAGAGGCCTGGACTAAACAGCCTTTTTTTTTTTTTTTTTTTTTTTTTTTTTTTTTGACACAGTTTCATGTAACCCAGGCTGGTCTCAAAACATGCCATGTAACCAAGGTCAGCTTTGAACTCCTGATTTTCCTGCCTCTACCTCCTAGGTGCTGAGATTACAGGAGTATGCCACCACACCCCAGAACTTATCTTTTTCTTTTCTTTTCTTTTTTTTTTTTTTTGGTTTTTTTTTTTTTTTTTTTTTTGGTTTTTCAAGACAGGGTTTCTCTGTGGCTTTGGAGGCTGCCCTGGAACTAGCTCTTGTTGGTCTCGAACCAGGCTGGTATCGAACTCACAGAGATCCACCTGCCTCTGCCTCCCGAGTGCTGGGACTAAAGGTGTGTACTGTCTGGCCCCAGACACTGTCTTAAAACCAAATCAAAATACTGTATAAGACCAGGACATATGACTCAGTGGTGGAGCACTTGCCTAAGATGGGTGAGGACCCAAGTCCACTCCCAGCCTCCCCAAACAAGCATGGTAACCTATAGTTTGGATAGGCTGGAGTGTCCACAGAGGTGTGTGCTTGGGCCTGGGGCCTGGTGTGGCTGGGGAGGGGAGTGGTAGAACCTGTAAGAAGTTTGGCCTAGTGGGAAAAAAATTAGGTCATTGTGAGGAGTGTTTCCCTGGGAAGGGATTGATGTTCTCCAGGGACCCTGGCTGGTTCTCTCCAGAGTGGGTTGTTTGGGACTGGATGATGCTCAGCAGTTAAGAGTCTGATTTCTTGCAGAGGACCAGTCTACCAGGTGCTTCACAACCACCTGTGACTCCAGCTTCAGGGGACCTGACACCCTCTTCTGGCTTCCAGGGGCACTGGCACACATGCACACACATATAAATAAAATAGAACCTTAAATAAATAGAGACACACAGAGAGAGACGGGGACTAGGCTCTTTTAGGGGAGAGTGCTGAGAGGAACACAGGCCTAGGTGGGGCAGGGTGTCTTACTGAGCAATCCCAGCCCTTTGGGTCTTTGTGCAGAAAGACCGTCCCATGCTCCCCCGACTCTTTGAAGACAGCAGTTTATTCTTTCTTTGCTTTCCTACCCTTCAGAACAGGGAGTCAGTACATGCCACCAGGGATGGCATGGTGGCATCCTCTGTTTCCACTTGTCTGACACACTGTGACCCAACCAAAGGGCCTCCCAGGGGAGGAACAGATGGGGCCACCTGCTTTGGGACTTTTAACCTCCAAAGCAAAGCTAAGAACATCTCTTCTGTAGCCTGATATGGTAGCTCATTCGTGTAATCCTGGCACTAGGGAGGCTGAAGCAGGAGGATTGTGTCAGCTTTGAGGTCAGCCTGGCTGCACAGTGAGGCCGCAAACAAAAGCAAAATCACCCTTAGACCTCTTTCTTTCTTTCTTTCTTTCTTTCTTTCTTTCTTTCTTTCTTTCTTTCTTTCTTTCTTTCTTTCTTTGTCCAAGTCTTTACATTCTATTTGTTTAGTGTGTGGTTGTGTGTGTGTGTGCCCGAGAGTCCGCACTCCCAGTGCACATGTGCCATGGCACACACCTGGAGGTCAGAAGACAATTTGGGAGAGTCTGTTCTCTCCTTCTAACCACTGGTTAGAGCCGGGGTCTAACCAGGTGGGTCAGGGTTGGCAGCGAGTTCCTTTACCTGTAGAACCAGCTCACGGTCCCTCTTTTCTTTTCTTTTCTTTTCTTTCTTTCTTTCTTTCTTTCTTTCTTTCTTTCTTTCTTTCTTTCTTTCTTTCCTGAGACAGGGTTTCTCTGTAGCTTTGGAGTCTATCCTGGAGCTCACTCTGGAGACCAGGCTGGCCTCAAACTCAGAGAGATCCTGCCTCTACCTCCTGAGTGCTGGAATTAAAGGTGTGCACCACTACCCTGCCCTCTTTTCTTTTTCTTTCTATTTTTTTGTGTATTTGTTTTTATTTTATGTGCATTGGTGTCTGCCTGTATGGACATCTGTATGAGGGTGTTGGATCCTCTGAAACTGGAGTGAGAGACAGCTCTGAGCTGCCATGTGGTTGCTGGGAACTGAACCCAGGTCCTCTGGAAGAGCAGCCAGTGCTCTTAACCACTGAGCCATTTCTCCAGCCCCACTTTTTCTTTACAAACATTCAGCCTTGAGTATTTTGTTGCAGTAAGAGAAAACAGGCAGTTACTTCATATAAACAAAGAAACACCTAAAATCAATCTTGGAATTTTCAGAACAGTAAAGGAACACTTGTCTTCACAAAAAGAAAAGTAGTCGCTGCCCACATGGTGGCCTAAGGTGCACACTTTAATCCCAGAACTTGGGAGGTTAGCCTGGTCTACATTCATCTTCTAGGTTAGGCAGAGCTATACAGTGAGACCCTATTTCAGGGACAGAGAGAAGAAAAAGAAACCAGAATCAAACAAAAACAAAAACTGGAAATGTAACAATTTCAGTAGCTTTAAAGCCATAATCAAGCCCTTCCCCAGTGTGATTTATTTTTCTTCTCCCACCAGAGGTGACCCCCATCTCAAGTGTGTTAATATTTTTTTCTTCCTGTATAATTTTCCTGTTAGCTATTTACTCCCAGAATTTCTCTAGGAACTATTTTGCTTTGAATTTCTTTCTATTTTTTTTTTTTTTCTTTTCGAGACAGGGTTTCTCTGTGTAGCTTTGGAGCCTATCCTGGCACTCGCTCTGGAGACCAGGCTGGCCTCAAACTCACAGAGATCCACCTGCCTCTGCCTCCCGAGTGCTGGGATTAAAGGTGTGAGCCACCAACGCCTACCCTTTTTTAAACATAAAACATCATCAAAGAATGCCTTTTTATTTCTTTTTTAAAAAAATTATTTATTTTTATTTTATTTGCACAGTGTTTTGCCTGTATGTATGTCTATGTGAGGGGGCAGATCTTGGAGTTACAGACAGTTGTTACCTGCCATGTGGGTGCTGGGAATTGAACCTGGGTCCTCTGGAAGAGCAGTCAGTGCTCTTAACTTCTGAGTCATCTCTCTAGCCCCATTTTTATTTCTTAATTTCTAGACTATATCTGTCACTTTTTTTTGTGGAGACTGGGAGCTCATTGTGAGGGTTCTTATTCCTGGTATAAAGAAACGCTTAAAACAAAAAATGCTATGCAGGGTGTGATGTCACACACCTTTAATCCCAGTACTGGGAAGGCAGAGACAGGTGGATCCCTATGAATTCATTGTCCTTCTGAAGGCCAGGGCTACATAGTTAGACTCTGGCTCCCAAAGTAAAGAAAGAGAAATCTGGGCAGGATGGCACATATATATGTGTGATTCCAACACCTGGGAGACTGAGGCAGGAATTCAAGATCAGTTTGAGCTACACAGACCCCATATAAAAACCCCAAAACAGGGAGCTGCAGGGATGGCTTAGTGGCTAAGAGCAGTGGCTGCTCTGCAAAGACCCAGGTTCAAGTCCTAGCACCCAGAGGGCAGCTCACAGACATTTGCAACTTCAGCTCCAAGGAATTGGAACCCTCTTTTGGTGTCTATGGGCTCCTGAACATTTGGGTGCTCATAAATTAACATAGACATACACACACACACACACACACACACACACACGGGTTTTTGTTTGATTGTTTGTTTTTTGAGATAGGGTTTCTCTATGTAACAGCCCTAGCTGTCCTGGAACTCGCTCTGTAGACCAGGCTGGTTTTGAACTCACAGAGATCCACCTGCCTCTGCCTCCCAAGTGCTGGGATTAAAGGCATTAAAGGCATGAGCCACCACTGGCTGGCTACATACATTTTTTTTTTTTTTTGGTTGTGAGCCTAGCCTTTAACGTCTGAACCATCTCTTTAGCCCTACATACATGTTTTTAAAAGCCCCAAACAAACAAATAATTAATGCTTCAAATATTTTACAGTTCCATAATCATCTTAGCTACAGATACTCTTCCCCTAGGGCTGACAAGATGGATCAGCAGACAGGGGTACTTGGCAGTAAGCCTGACAGCCTGACTTCAATCCCCCAGGACTCACATGGTAGAAAGAACCCATTCCTGCAATTTGCCTTCTTACCTCCTCCACGTGTGCACCATGGCACACACATGCTCGAACACACAATTAATAAATGCCAAGCATGAGCTCTACCCAGTTAAGATTATTTTGTATGGAAGTTGGAGTTGGGTGTGGTGGCACAGACACACAATCCCAAAAGCTCATGAGAGGCAGAGGCTGAAGGTTCAGCATAATCCTTCCCTAAAAGAGAGTTCAAGGCCAACCTGTGCTCTTACCTTTATGACACACACAGAGACAGACAGACAGACAGACAGACAGACACACACACACACACACACACACACAGAGAGAGAGAGAGAGAAGAGAGAGAGAGAGAGAGAGAGAGAGAATGAGAGAGAGAGAGAGAGATGGGGGGGGGAGAAAATGGGCCAGCAAGATGGCTCAGCGGGTAAAGGCATTTGTCTCAGAAACCTGACAGCCTGAATTTGATCACTAGATCCCACGTTGGAAGGAGAGAACCAAATCTTAAAAGATGTCCTATGACTCCTCCTCACACAGTAGTAAACTTTAAACAAAGAAAAGAAAAAAACCCAGAATACTTTCTTTGGAGCTGTAACTCGGGAGTAGAGTGCTTGTCTAACGTGAGCAAGGCTCTCAGTTTGATTTCCAGCAGGAAAAAAAAGGGGGGGCAGTATTTTCTTTTGATTTAGATTTTAACCTTTCAGCAGAGCGTGAACCTGAGTTCTCATACATGCCAAATGAGTATACCACACTGTGTTACTTCTTTGTCTGTTCTATTTTCTTTTTGAGCCACAGCTTCATATAGACCAAAGTAGCCAAAGATGACCTTGAACTCATGAAGATCTCAGTGCTGAGATTTTGGGCAGACATCACCACACTGGTTTATACATATGATGTTATGGATGGAATTGGGTCCTTTGTGCACCCTAGGCAAGTCCTGCACCAACTGAGCCATGTCCCAAACCTCCCCCCACCTTTTAAGATAGGTCTTGTTAAGCTGTCCAGGTTGTCCTCAAACTTGCAAAGTCCCAAGTCTCCCAAGTAGCTGGGATCATAACTATGCTCTACAAGAAAATGTTGAATTTATTGAAATGTTTTCTGTATCTATTAAAGTAACTTTTGGGGGGGAAAGTGGCTTTTTGAGATAGTGCTTTTCTATGTAGCCCTAGATGGCATGGAACTGTATAGATTTATTTTTATTTTCTAATTATGTGTCTGTGGTGGGTATGTGCATGCAGATGTCAGCAGAGGTCAGAGGCTGATCTCCTGGAGCTGGAGACAGAGGCAGGTGTGAGACATGGGTGCTGGGACCTCTGGTCCCCTGCAAGAGCAGTCAGTGCTTTTAACTTCTAAGCCATCTCTTAGGCACCTCACCCCTCCTTCCCCATTCCCTCCCTCTCTTTCTCTCTGTATACTGTATATCTGTCTTTCTCTGTCTCTCTCTTTTCCAGACAGGATCTCACTGTGTATTCCTGATCAGTGATCAGCCTAGAACTCTATGTAGACCAGGGTGGCCTCAAACTCACAGATATCCATCTGCTTCTGCCTCACAAGCAGTGGGATTAAAGGTATCTGGCAAGCTGGGAGTGATGTGCCTTTAACCCCAGCATTTGAGAAGCAGAGGCAGACAGATCCCTGAATTTGAGGCCAGCCTGGTTTACAGAGTTCCAGGGTAGCCAGGGCTACACAGAGAAACCCTGTCTCCAAAAAACCAAAATCAAAACAAACAAACAAACAAACAAACAAAAAAGAAGGAATGTACCAACATGTGGACCTACATCCTTTTCTGAGCTTGTGACAGGATTTCAAGTAGCCCAGAATGACCTGGAGCTCAGTATATAGCAGAGGCTGACCTTGAACTCCTGATGTCGATGCCTCCATCTCCTGAGTTCAGGGATGACAGTCCCACTGGCTTGAACTTGTGATTGCTTCAGTGCCCCTCCTGCTGTGATTCTAAGCCTGTGCCACCATGCCCAGCTTAATTAATGACTTTTATATTTAATACACTTGCTACAGAGTATGTTACTTGATTTTCCAGTACCAACCCAAGCATTCTAGACAAACAAACCTGGCTATGCACACTTTTAAACATGTATTTTATTAAATTTTGGACTGAGTATGGTGGTACAAATGTTTACTTCCAGAACTAGGGAGGCAGAGGCACATGGATCTCTGAGTTTTGGGCCAGCGTGGTCTACTTAGGGAGCTCCAAGACTTAAATAGTAAGACCCTATTTCAAACATTCTTTTAACTATATTTTATTTATTGTTTTTAAATTTTATTTACATATTTGTATATGTGTATATGTGATGACCATAACTTATGTGACAGCCAGAGGACAAGTTGTTGGAGTTGGTTCTCTCCTTCCACCATGTGGACCCTGGGGATTGAATTCAGGTTGTCAGGCTTGGCTGCCGGCACCCACTGAGCCATTTCACCAGCCTGGCCATGCATATTTTAATCGCATTTGTTTGCATTGCTTAATTTAGTTTGCTGATATTTTTACTGTTCATTGGGATCTGGGAATTGAACCCAGGGCCTTACTCTTACAGCCAGGCAAATGCTGTACCCTTAGCTCCATCTACTCAGTGGTTCTTATATTTACGTTCGTTCAAGAGTATAATTTAGCTTGTACTTAATAGGTGTCCAAACTTTGGACACTGGGACATGAAGTTGTCAGCTACAAAGTTCACCCTAGAGAACCACACAGTCTTTAACAAAATGTGCCTCCCCCACAAATCTCATGTTTATTTGGAGGCAGGATCTCAAAATGTTGACCAGGATACCCTTGAACTTAGAGATCTACCTGCCTCTGCTTCTTGAGTGCTGGGATTAGTGGTGTGTGCCAGCATGTCAAGCAAAACTTCCTGTTTTAAACAGGGTTATGATTTTATGTTGAGCCAGCTTCGAAGCTGCTTGTGGCCACCCCACCAACTGCAATTGACACACTTGGAAGACTGAAGGTAATTGTGCTAGGATAGGCAGGTGAGAAGTCTGAGGCTCAGAGACCATAAGGAACTTGCTGAGTCACACAGCACGTCAGTGCTGGCCCTAGACCTCAAATGCAGGCTTCTCTCCACTGAAGAACACGTTACCATTCTCTAGGAGAGATGACAGTCAGGAAGGTTGTATGAGCTTTGACACTTAGTTGATGTCTTTGAATATATTCTTGGGGCTCTGTTTTGCCTTGCAGCAAAATCAAAACAGTTGGGGCTGGAGAGATGGCTCAGCAGTTAAAAGCACTGGCTGCTCTTCCAGAGGATCTGGGTTTGATTCCCAGCATGCACATGGTTATCTCACAACCATCTGTAATTCCAGTCCTGGGGATCTGACACCTTCTTGAGGCTTTTAGGTACTGAACTCATGTGATACAAAACACCCAAACAAGTAGAAAGAAGAAAAAAACAAAGCAGTTGGTAATGACTCTGAAGGGAGGGCTCTCTCTCTCTCTCTCTCTCTCTCTCTCTCTCTCTCTCTCTCAGCATGGCCTCCAGCTCTTTTGTGCAGTGGTGGCAACAAAAGAGGCTGCAAGATGGTTCAGCAGGTAAAGGTGCTTGCTGCCAAGTCAACCTGAGTTCAATCCCCAGAGCCCACAAGACAGGAACAAACCAACTCCTGGAAGTTGTCCTCTGACTTTTTCATACTCACACTAATGTACACCCATACGAAATAGATATAAAAAAACTAAATGAGGGCTGTAGAGATGGCTCAGTGGTTAAGAGCATTGACTGCTCTTGCAGAGGACCCGGGTTCAATTCCCAGGACCCACACGGTCTGTACTGTCTGTAACTATAAGTCAGACACCCTCACACAGACATACATGCCAAAAAAACACCAATGCAAATAAAATAAGAATTATAAAAATAGGTAGATAATAAATAAATAAACGAGAGAGGGACAATGTGTGTGTGTTTAAAAATTACCAAAGCTTAAATGGGGATATAGTGCAGAGTGCAGTATTTGCCCAGCATGAGAGGCAGTGGGTTCAGTACCATGGACTGGAAAAAAAAAGGAAAGGGATTTTTGTAATATCCCAGTGTGTTGGTTTATGCCTATAATCCCTGTAGCCTTGTACTGAGGAAGCCAGGTAAAATCGCCACTACAGCTCAAGGCCAGCCTGGGTTAGAGTGAACTGTGTATCCAAAACCACACAGAGTGGAGGATGGTTGCACTCGCCTCTTATAGAAATACCAGAGAGATGGAGACAGGAGAAGCAGAAGTTCAAGGTCATCCTCAGAACCATAAACCAATTCAAGGCCAGCCTGGATTAAAAGAGAGCCTGTCTCAAAATAAAATCAGCTGGGCATGGTGGTGCACACCTTTAGTTCCAGCACTTGGGAGGCAGAGGCAGGTGGATCTCTGTGAATTTGAGGCCTGCCTGGTCTACAGAGTGAATTCTAGGCCAGCCAAGGCTATGTAGTGAGACCCTGTCTAAAAACCAAAACCAAAACCAAAAAAACCTAAAATGGGACCAGCAAAACACCTTAGAGAGCAATCCCAAGGGTTCTGTGAGATGGCAGCAGCACCCAGCCTGCTTTTGGATGGACATGCAGGTCAGCATAGTGACCCAGCACCCTGGTGGCATATATGCTTGCTAGCCAGAAGCTCACACTCAGTGTGGTCAGTTATAGAGGAAATGGGGGATTCCGTTTTATTTGAAGTAAGGACACTTTTCATGGAGCCTGAAACACGAAAGAAAAGCCAACTGTTTGAAGCTGTCCACTGACCTCCACATGTGTACTGTGGCAGGCACATGTGGGCATGTGCAAACACTCCCCAATTCGCCTCACAGAAGGAAATAAAATTGCCCAAAGTATGCATAGTGGCTCACACATGTAACCCTAGAACTTGAGGGGCTGAGGCAGGAATATGAAAAGTGTGAGGTCATCCTGGGCTACAGTGACTTAAAGCCACTATGGCAGACATAGTAAAGCCCTATCACCCCACCAAAAAACAAACAAATAAATAAGTAAGTGTTATTCTGGGCATGGTGGCACACACCTTTAACTCCAGAATTAGGCAGGCAGAAGAAGGTGAGTTTCTGTGAGCTTGAGGCTAGCCTGATCTACATGCCAAATTCTAAGCCAGCAGAATACTGTAAAGTGAAACCCTGTCTCCAAAAATAAAGCTTGTATCAGGCAGCATAAAAATGGCTGCATGGTTGAAGGGCTGGAGAGGCCACATGACAGCTCACAGCTGAATCTGTAGTTTCAATGTATCCACTGCCTTCTTCTGGCCTCTAGACCTCCACCAGGCACCAAGTATGTACACAAACATGCTGTATAGTCAAGACACACATACATACACTATAAATAAATCTTTTTTTTTTTTTTTTGGTTTTTCAAGACAGGGTTTCTCTGTGTAGCTTTGGAGCCTATCCTGGTACTCGCTCTGGAGACCAGGCTGGCCTCGAACTCACAGAGACCCACCTGCCTCTGCCTCCCAAGTGCTGCGATTAAATGCGTGCGCCACCAATGCCCAGCTATAAATAAATAAATGTCTGATGGAGGGATGGAAGCAGTGAGGTGTAAAGGCATTCATGCCAGTTTTAGGACCACAGTTTAACCCAGGTGTTCACGTAAAGGTGAAGGGAAAGGACAGACCCCACAAAGCTGTCCCCTCACCTTCATGAACACTTGGGTAGTATGCGTGTGCACAGCACACACTCACACACACACTAATAAAGTTCATTTTTAAAAGTGGTGGGTGAGAGAGCAGCTGATCTCTGCCAACCATGCGCAGCTGGGCCAGCTCACATTGCCCAGCTGTGTATTTTCAGATATGCTACCTAAAGTTTCTGTACTGCTGAACCTCAGGTTGCGGGTGCAGCAGCCTGAGGAAGAATCTAAAGCCCCATGGTAGGACAGCTGGAGTACAGTCTGCTATGGGCTTAGTTGTGAGAAGTGGAAGTAGATTTGTAAAGTCCATGTCCCTGCCTCAGCCGTGTTATTTGCAACTGTCTGGCCTCAGTGAGTACTGACTCCACACACAACTTGTAAGAACTGGTTTTCCTTTTATATTGGGGGTTCCAGGTATTGAACTCAGGTTGGCTGACTTGATGGCGAGTGCCTTTACTTGTTGAGCCTTATCCTGGTCCCTCACCTTGAACTTCTGAGCCTCCACCCTCCATAAGCTGGGATATGCAGGCATGTATGCCTGGTTTGAGTGGAGCTGGGAATCCATTCCAGGCTTTGTTGCATGCAAAGAGGCATCCTCCCAGCTGAGCCACACACCGTGCCCTTGGGGTGGCTCCTGAATCCTTGGCTTAAAAGGTCTTCCATCACCTCGCCTGTCTGTAGCTGTGGAGGCAGTTGTGCACCATCAGGCCCAGCTGCCTTTCATTCTTCTAGAAAGGTTGACACAGGCTGGGTGTAGTTCAGTGGCAGGGTGCTTGCCTCACACGTGAAAAGCCCTGGGCATCTTGAGTACAATAGGGTGAGGGAAAGAGTGTCACAGAGGGTCAGCATTGACCTCCAATCAGCTGAGAGTGGTTGCCTACAGTCATCTGCTCAGAGTACTCCAAAGCCACATCCAATCTCTAAAGGAACATGCCCTGTATTGATTAAATTCTGGACTTACTAGTAATATCTGTCATGGATACAACTGTCAGAACACTGCAAGGTCTACATTCAATTCTCTCTCTCTCTCTCTCTCTCTCTCTCTCTCTCTCTCTCTTCTTCTTCTTCTTCTTCTTCTTCTTCTTCTTCTCCTCCTCCTCCTCCTCCTCCTCCTTCTTTCTTTCTTTCTTTTTTTTTTTTTGAGATGGGGGTTTCTCTGTGTAGCCCTGGCTGTCCTGGAACTCACTCTGTAGGCCAGGTTGGCCTTGGACTCAGAGAATGAGCTGGCCTGGTTCACTTACCTAATATCAATACTATATCAAATGCATAGCTTGTGTTTTGAGATCTGGTTATCCTGTTCTTTTGTCTTTTTTGTTCTGGAATTGAACTCAGGTCTCATTCCTGCTAGAAAGGCACTCTGCCACTGAGCCCTATCCCCAGCTTTTTCATGAGAAACTTACAGAAATTCTCCCAAAACAGAACATCATAAAGGTCTTTTCTCCCCTGAAAGAGTGAGAAAACCTAGTCTCGGTAAAACAGGGATTGCACTGGGTGAAATAGCAGAACAGAAACTCAGACCTAGAACTCATCAGATAAGGATGCCTGCTCCACGATGAAGACTTGAGCTTGATCCCTGAAATCCACACGGTGGAAGGACAGGGCCAAATCCTGCAAGTTGTCCTCTGACCTCCACACACATATAGACAAATTTGAAAGTGTAATAAAAATTCAAATCTAGGATCAAAGAATGAAAAGGCCAATAATAGCAATAGCTGCCAACAGCCACAGTGACGTAACTCTATGGCAGATCACTTGCTTAGCATGTACAAGGCTCTGGGTTCTAGGCCCAGCATTACAAAAAAACAAACAAATGCCACAAAACAAAACAAAAAAATAGCAAACCAAGACTGGCCATGGTAGCCCACAGCTGTGAATCCCAGGACCTTGGAACTTGATGCAGAATCAAACCCGTCTTAAAAACAAAAGTGAATAAAAAGACAACCAAACATCGGGAAGAGCAAAGCAATGCTGAATGCCTACTGTTCCAAGTATTGCTTTGGAACATAAGACCTTGCACATGCTAAGCACTCCAAGTCTTTAGCCTTACACTCTAGTTTTTGGAGTCCCACTGTGTGTCAGGCACTGGGCATGTGGAGTCTGGATTTTTGTTTTGTTTCTTTTGAGACATTATGTATACCCAGCTGTCCTAGAACTCATACGTAAACCAGGCTGGCCTCTGCCTCCCAAGTGCTGGGACTAAAAAGCCTGTGCCACCATGCCCAACTACATGTTTTTAGAGTCCCAGCACAATACAAAAAAGTAGAGACCATTTGCTCCATTTCTCAGATGGAGAAACCAAGGCCAGAGATAATGGTTTAGCATTTGCTATGGAGCCTATATTAGATAGGCCTCTTCGTGTAAGCTTATGTGTGCGCTCCTGTGAGGAGGTCAGAGGACAACTTTCCTTCCACCATGTGTGTTCTAGGGATGGAACTCAGGTTGGCACAAATGGTGGCAAGCACCCACTGAGCCATATTGCCAGCTCCATGCCCAGCTTCAAGTCAGCAATCGACCCCTGACTTACTGACCCAGAGTCTGTGGAGTTACCTACCAGCTGCCCTCCCAGGGTGTGCCAGCTCTGCGGGATTTGCTGCCAGCATGCTCATCTCACCACTTCTCCCTCCTCTCAGCTTGAGCTTAGCTGGGTAGGGCCTGGTGTTCCTTTCACAGCTGAACCTACTAAGCCGCCTAAGCTGATAATGGGGATCGGATTGGCTGAAGCCTTTGGGCCTGTCCTGTAGTAACTGTGCAGCCTGGGTTGGTGGCACCTTAGCATCAGAAGGACCTTGAAGACTGGCCCAGGGCTTTCTGAGTCTGTTTCTCACTCTTGGCTTCTTCCTTCTCACTCTTTCTCTTTTCCATTCCGCCCCCCCCCCACACATACACACAGCTGAGGCAAGGATTTGTCAAAAACACACCTAAAGCCACTTGCTCCTCAGACCCCCTTGGCCTCCAGCGGGGCCTCTGGGCTCCAGTCACGGTGACAGATGCCTGGATACTGGTGACAATAGGGCATTGAGTGGCTAACTATGCAAGGCAAGTCAGGCCACCACGTGGTGCAGACTGAGATTCCTATTTCTGAGCCCTTTTCCTTCTACTTCTGCTAGGGGCCCTCACTGTTTCCATCCCCTTCACTTCCTCCTTCTTAGAGTCCCCTACCAACACCCATGGGAATTCCAGGCCTTCAAGGCCCTGCTGTAACCTCTGACCACACCCTCTTCTCTTCTGCACACGCTTTTCAAGCCGAACAACAGAGGAGGAGAAGTCTAGGGGGTGCTATCTTGTTACAGGGGCTCTGAGAGAGTCCCCAGGAGGCCACGCTCCTGTTCTCAGACTTGAATGAGCACCTCGAGGCCCAGAGATGGTAAGGAACCAGTCTGAGGTCACACAGCACGATGAGCCCGTCTTGGGAAGGCGTAGGGAGGAGGTAGTCCTTTCTTAAGAGTCAGGTGGGCTTGTCCCAGGACCCAAGAGAGAGGAAGCCCAGGATGGACTACTGAGCTTCCCGCCCCCCACTGTACTAGCCACGACTCGTAAAAAGAAGCCGGGAGACACACAGGGAGAGATCTCCGAAGAGCAGAAAAGGTAGGCTGGGCGCGGGGACCAGACAAAGGACGCGCGGCGGCGCGGGGAGCTAGTCGCTCAGGGAGGCGGGGGTGGAGCCAGGGTGCGGTGAGCACTGGCCAGCCCCGCCCCGGGACACGCCCGGGTTGCCGGGTGGAGGTCCGAGGGCTCGCTCCAGGCCAGGTCCTGGGGGCCTCGGGGCGGGGCCTGAATGGGCGTGGCACGACAGGGCGTGGCACGCCGGGCGGGGCCGTGAGTTCGGGAGCTGACCAGCTCTGAGGCTGCTGAAAGCGACCGCGCGCCGGCCGAGCGGCGGAGTTGCGGGCGCGTTCAAGGTCACCCCGAGGCCCGGAGCCCTGGCCCGGAGAGGGCGCGTTCAGCAGGCCCGACGGGATGCTGCTGCAGCCCCTCACCCCCTCACCTGCAGACAGCGGCTGGGGAACGGGAAGCCCCCCTCCTGCCCCCCCCCGCAGCCCCGAGACCCCGCGCGAGGCTACGGCCCGCGAAGAAGGGCGGAGAGACAAAGGGACCACGGCGGTAGTGGCGAGGCCTCGGGGCGCCCCCTCCTCTCCCCTCCCCGCTTGCCGCAAGGTCGACGGGGCTCGAGGACGAAGATGCCCGCCTCTCGGGCGCGGCCGGGGCCAGGGCTAGTGCGATCCGATGGCACCCCGCCTCTCCATTCCCCCCCCCCCAAAAAAGCTCCCGGAGAATGCCGTGTGGCCTCTTCCCGGACCAGCAGAAGGCCATCCGGCCCGCGTCCTCCTGGGTGGCCTGCGAGTCTGGGCCTGGGATGCTGGAAACATCCTCCGCCGCCGCGGCCCCTCCCCCACAGCTTCCAGAGAAGGGGCCATCCCGACCCTGGGGTAGTCGAAGGGATCCCCGCACACAGCTGGGCTCGCCAGTCCTCTCAGACGAGGCTGTGCTCCCCGGAACTCCGGATGCGGCTCTACCCACTTTCAGGCCTGAGGCGCGGTCCTACCCCCCCACCCGGGCCTAGCTAGGCCTGGTCCTACCCCCCCACCGCGTCTCCGTGGAGCCAGCCCCAGCCCCTCCCTCCCGGGTTCGTCTCGCAGCGACAAGGGAGTACCTACAGTGACCATTCTTGTGTGCCCGGCGGGCGCGGTCCGTATCGAGGGCGGCTCCGGGGGTCGTGTACTCCTGGGGGGGCGCCCGGTGCTCACGCCGGTGTCCCGCCCGGACGTCTGCCGCTGCGGACGCTGCAGAGGTGGCGATGGAGGCGGCGGCGCCCTCGAGGGCCGGGAACGGACCCGAGCCTGGGGATGCGCGCGCCGACGGCCGGGTCCCCGGCGGCAGGTGGATGGAGGGAGCGGGCGCGCGGTGGAGGATGCCCAGTGCGCGGCCCCGCGGGGCCCGGAGCGCTCGCCCTTCCCTACTAAAATCTCGGCGGCTCTGCCTTCTGCGGTGGGCCCTCGGTCCGGCCTGTCCGGTGCCGGGTGCCGGATGCCGGGTGTTGGGTCCTCGCCTCTCTCTCACCCGCCCTCCCTCCCACCCTCCGGCCCGCGCTGCGCGCTCCGCGCTCTGGGTCGCATCGCCGCCGCCCCCAGCCCTTTATAGCGGCAGCTGCCAGCGCCAGCGTCGCTCATTGGCTGAGTCGGCTGGTCCCGCCTCCTCCCGGCTCCCGACGGCGCGGCAGGTGGAAGCGAGTGCGCGCCGGCCGGCCGGACTCCCGCATGCCAAGAATGAATTTGCTGAGGCCTCAGATTTTGGCTCCCTGGTGCTTGTGGACCCGGAGTCCTGTCTTGACACCGTTCTTGAGTACTACTTTCGTTTTGCAGACAAACTGGGTTCCCCTTTTCCACCCAGCCCAAGCCCCTAACTTTGAAGGGGTAAAGACAGCTTTCCATGGCCCAAACACAACCAGAAGTCTGGGAAGGGACAGTGACCCAGACCCATGCTGCTAGATCCAAGGTGAATAGATTTTGTCTCCACATGATTTCTGGCTCTGGTGATATTAGAAATAATACTAGGTGTGGTGAGCCAGGAGGATCGCTGGGAGTTTCAGGATAGCATGGACTACACAAGACACTAAGCTGACCTGGGTTACTTAGGAAGATCTTGTCTTTTTTAAAAAAAACGAAAGAAAAAAGACAAGAAAACAGAAAGAAAAATTAGAAGATAGGCACAATGGCATATGCTTGTAAGGCCAGCTTTGGGAGGTGGAAAGTCAGGGGGATCAGGAGTTCAAGGCCAGCCTGGGCTACATGAGACCCTTTCTAAAAAAAAAATAAAATAAAACAGAAAGGAGAGATAGCTCAGCAGGAAAAAGTGTTTGCTGTGCAGGCCTGGAAGTCTAATGGGTTTTTGTTTTTGTTCTTTGAGACAGGATCTCTCTGTTTAGTCCTGGCCGTCCTGGAACTCAATTAGTAGACCAGGGTGAACTCGAACTCAGAGATCCATCTGCTTCTCCCAAGTTCTGGGATTAAAGTCAATGCCACCATGCTGGGCAGCAAACTGAATTTGATCATGAGAGCCCATTTAAAGGTGGAAGGAGGGGGCCAACTCCACAAAATTGTCTTCTGACCTACACACACACGTGTGGTACACACACACACACACACACACACACACACACACACACACACAAATGGTAATAATAACTTTTTTTAAAAAATGGGCTGGCCTGCTCCAAATTATATGACAGACTTTGAAGATCCCCATGGAAGGTCTCATTCTCCCTGGGTTGCAGAAAGGGGATGAGATAGGGGGTCAGTGGGGGGCAGGGGAGGAGGGGATGCAGAGGGAACTGGGATTGACATGTAAAACAAGTTTGTTTTAATTTAAATTTAAAGAAGAAAAAAGGAAAACTAAAGTTTAAAACAAAGTAAATAAAGAAAACAATAAATAATGGGAAAATAGGCTAGGCATATGGTTCAGTTACTAGCATTCATGAAACCTGGGGCCCATCCCTTACACCCCGTAAACTTGGCATGATGCTGAAAGCCTGGAATCCCAACACTTGACATGCTGAGGCAAAGGGTCATAAGTTCAAGGTCATATCAGATACCTGAGCCAGCCTGAGCTACAGAGACCTTCTCTCAAAACGAACAACAAAACCCAAACAAGAACAGCAACAGAAGAAAGGAAGGAAGGAAGGAAGGAAGGAAGGAAGGGAAGAAAGGAAAGAAAGTAGTAGTGATTAAACAGTTAGGGTGGTCTTACTATATTAACTGTAGAAGGAAACTAGACCTTGTGGGGTTTGAGTGCACCAAGTGCTCTGGGTTCAGAACGTGGGCGCTGGCAACCTCCCTGGAGGGGAGACGCCACACTGCTCTGAAGCAGGTGAAGAGGTTTGCGATCACCATTAGAGTCATACAGCCTGAGAGACCTTAGATAAGGTCTCCAAACTTGGGCAAGCAAGACTTGGCAGTTCTATTGGCTAATGTCTGGCTTTCTGGGAGTGCGATTGGTTATCCTGTGGAATCACGCCCCTTTTTAGGAGATTGGAGCGGTAACACCTCCTTTAATGTTTACTGCCTTTCCTGGGACAGGGTGGGGGGCTGAAGCAAGGCTTCAGCACCACAGACAGCGTCTGACAAGGTGGAAAAGCGCTGCCCGGTGGCGGCAGCCCAGATCCTCTAACCCAAGTACCACTGTCCCCAGCCTAACCTCATCCTTTTTGTTAAAAAAAAAAAACAAAAAACACCATTTTTTTGTGTGTATATGTGTATGTCACGATACACGTGTGTAGGCCAGAGGACGGTTTTCAGGATTCAGATCTCTTCTTCCACCACGTGGGTCTCAGGAGTCGAACTCGGGTCGCCAGTCTTGTGGAGGGGGAGCAGATGCCTTTACCCGTGAGCTGTCTCTGCGGCCTTATTCTTATTCTTGTACGCCCCTTCACGATCCGGCTTGTCAAGAGTGCGAATCAGCTTGATTTAACCAATCAGGAATGGCTCTCAGGAGGCCCAATTGCAAGATGCCCTGGAGATTGAGCCAATGAGAGAGCACACGCCGAAGGTGCTGCCGCGCTGGAGAGGGCGGGCCAATCAGAGCGGCCCACACAGAAGGGGCGGTGGCAGAGCAGGTTCCCAGGTGACTCCTCTGGGGTTTGTGGAGCAACTCGGCTGCCGATGCAGGACCCCCCCACACCCCCCAAACGGCCCCCACACACTCCCGCCCTGCCCCCCCCCCCGCGTTCCCTTGGGTTGGGAGTTAGTGTCTGCTGCCAGGCTACTTCCTGGGGCAAAGGCCCCACCGCGGTTCCCATGGAAACTGCCTGCTCCTATTGCACGAATAAGGGGCTCTTGGAGCGCTTAGACCAGGCCTGCAATTCCGCACCACGCTTATGTAGCCCCGAGTCCCAAGCGGGAATTGACTCTTGTTGCCTCCCCATCGGGACCAATCTGCGCGTGGCGCCTAGGACTCCCAGGGGTATGTGCCAGAGGTAGCGGCTGTGCTCCCTCAGGTCACGTGGCAGCAACCACCCGGGTCCATATAGCACGCGCACCACCTGGTGGTGGTGCCTCTTTCCCTACGAATCTCCCTGCACGCAATGGGGCCAGGTCTTGTTCCACGAACAAACCTAGCCATCCTCCTATACAGGGATCCACTCTCTTTGTCACTCTGGCACAGAGAAGCCCCCGCCCCCGCAACCCAACCCATCACTCCATTCTCTGCCCAGTGCCTGTCTCCAGTGTAGATAGATGTCTCATTTGGGTGTTCCCAAATGTGTGCCCCACACATTTAGCTCCTCCCACAGCCCTCTGGGCCAGGAATCAATATTCTGAGACATGAGAGGGGTGGGCATCAGGATTCTGGTCTCCTCCATCCACCCTGTGGGAGCAGAGGCTAACGGGAAAAGGTCCCTGTGTGCTATCCAAAGGCAACCACCCCCAACCCAGCCTTGGTCAGGATGGAAGCAAGTTAATTGGCTACAAAGGGGTGCCAAGCCCCCACAATTATTCAGGCCTAGGGGAAGGGAATTTCCTTTTTCACTTTAATCTCATTCTGTGCTCTTGACACAGTTCAGCAGTGCAGTCCCAGGCGCCAGCTCCATGGGTGGGGCAGGGTGATGAGGCAGGGTGGGGCACCTGCCCAGAGGGAGCGGGGAACACCTCCTTCCGGCCTGCGGTTGGGGCAGCCCCAGGGGCTATCTTGGACACGATGCCCAAGAGTACAAATAAATAGAGGCTGAGGTCCGTGGGCGCGGGTGGGTCAGGTGGGCTTGTGGTCCGGGTGGCTTTTGAGCGTGTGGAACTTGACGCTGTCCAGCTTCTCAAAGCGCTTTCCACAGCGCTCGCACGTAAAGTTGTACTGCACCTCTGCTGTGTGCTTCTTCATGTGCCAGTTAAGCGATGCGCGCTGCCGGCACTGGTACCCGCAAATCTCACACCTGTGTGGCAGGAGGACAGCCCAGGGCAGGTCACCGAGGGCTAAGACTCCCCTGCAATCCACTCAGGCCCCCTTCCTTCCGAGCACCCTGACACTCACTGCAGGGGTGTCTCTCCTGTGTGTGTGCGCCGGTGCACCTCCAGATGATTCTTCCTCTTGAAGGACTTGCCACAGGTCTCACAAGTGAACTCTCGGATGCCTGGGGGTGGCAGCAGCCTCAGGAAACTGCCCAGTAGAGGTGGCTTCAAGGAGCTAGTTCCCCCACCCCACACCCCTGAGAACTGTGTCTCCTGGAGTCACAGCAGGTAAGAAAAGTGCCGAGGTTCCTCACACAACATGTGACCCAAGTTGGGACTTGGGGCAACTGCATATGAAAACCAGGACCAGGTCCAGGTAAGGATGTGGGGTTTCAGGGTGCAGCCCAAGCCTCCTGAGCATGGGATTTACATGTGTGCACTACAGCTGCTCTGCGGGTGCCAGCTGGCGGGGCCTGACCTGAGTGGATGATCATGTGGCGCCGCAGGTGGTTGGATAAATAAAACTTCTTGCCACAGCCAGGGTGAGGGCACACTTTGGTCTTCCCTTTTCGGTGCACCAGGTTGACGTGGTTCTAGGGGTGAGAGGGGCAGGAGTGGGTACCATGGGCCCATCTGAGCATTCATGAAGTGGGAAGACAAGTAGGTAGCCAGGGCATTCATTAGCCATAGTCAGCCTAGACTGGAAAGTGGAAGAAGCATTCCAGTGTCCAGCTTGGATAGGAGCACTGGGGTCAAAGAACAGCTTTACCAACCCCAGCTCTGGGCTCCAGTTAACCTTGGTATGCTCCTGCTGCTAGCCCAATACACACATGAGGAAACTGAGGCTTCAGACACAATGTTTGGTGATGCCTGACAGGTGCTGCACTGCCCTGAGGTACTTGATTCATTTTTGTTTCTTGTTATCTCATTTAACCCATGAGAACAGCCTGGGTGCTTACTACATGCTCAGCAAATTCACCTGTCTACTGGTGCTGCATTCTGTGTGGAGAGATGAGGAGACCCTTGTCTGCTCCTGGATTATATCATCCACACCACAAAAGGCAAACCACAAGAAGAGTTCTAGTTGTGTAAGGATCTGGGGCTCCCATGCATGGCTCCCCTGGGACTTGGGTGGTCTTCCTGAGGAAGACCAAGAGGGTGGTCTGGGGGTGCTGGTCAGACTGTGACTGTGTCTGGTGTCTGCAGAGAGAGGGCTGAGGAAGCCTGATGTTCAGCAAGGCCAGCTGGGTTGAAATGGGCTCATGGAGGCAGGCCCTGTACCACTGACACCCATAGAGCCCTCCATGCAGCTGCATGGCCCAGACGGCCTTACCTGGAAGCTGCTCAGAGCCACATACACCTGGCTGCAGCCCTCATAGGGACAGTGGAACATCTCCAGCAGGCCATCAGCATCCATCACCCGTGACCGCTTGCTCCGCCGTCTCCTGGAGGGGAAAAGAGCCTATAGCATTAGGAAGCCAGCCCTCAGTGGGCTATAAGCCCACAGCTCTTCCTCACCCTTGCTCCTACCCATCCATCCTAGCACCCACTTCTCAGGCTCCTTGGGAATCTCGTAGATGATAGCTGACATGTCACTGCCGTCCAATTCCTCTCCATCCACGTCTGCTTCTGCCTCTGTAGTCTCTGGCATGGTGGCTGCCAGCTCTGCCAGCTCTGGGGCCACCGAATCCTCTTTCTCCTCCTTGAGCATATACAGGTCCTCCTTCTCTACAGGGTGACATGGGGCGGCGTCTGTGGGGATAAGGCTGTCAAGGAGCTCACTTTGAGGGCCACTCCTTCCCCTCTGCCATCCCTCCCAACCCTGCCAGAGGCCACAGTGGCACTCCCAGACCTTTCTTGGTCTCAATGCTGACTATGGAGGTGGTGTCCATGGTGCTGTGCTGGGTGCCCTCAGGCTCCGTCTGTGTATAGGCTGCCACACCTTCCATCATGGCACAGGGTACCTCCTCACCCAGGCCACTGCTGGGAGTACCACTGCCAGCAGCCACATTGAGGTGGATGCCCTCGGCTGTGAGGGTGTCATAGCCAGGACCAGCAATGATGATCACCTGGGAGCCAGGCACCATGCCTGACACTGGGCAGCTGGCCACCACTTCACCCAGTGCCTCCTGGGGCATGTTCTCAAAGAGGGTGCCGGGACCAGTGCCCATTTGCATGGGTACTGGCACACAAACCACCGTCTCCAGAGCCTCCGGCCCACCGCCTGCAGGGTTTTGGCACAGAGGGGTGCCCTGCTCAGCCAGGCTCTCCACATGGTGGACATCAAAGGGAATGTGAACTCCTTCCTGAGTGATAAGCCCGCTGCTGCATGCGGGGCTGGCGGGGGTGACTGCAGCAGCAGCTGGGGCTTTGGCTGGTTGGGCCTCAGGAGGCTCCTCCGAGTCAGAGCTGGAGCTGGAGCTGGATGAGTCAGAGCTGCCAGCTGCCAGGCCATTGCCCACTGCAGAGAGAGGAAGGGGACAGCGATTAGCCGGGGAGATGGCTCAGACTGAAGTGTTTGTTTTACAAGTACAAGACCTGAGTTCCATTTTGCAGAATCCATGTTAAATACCATGTACGGCAGCTAGAAAGATGGCTCAGTGCTTAAGAGAACTTGGTTCTCTCCGAGAGGACCAGGGCTCAGTTCCCAGCATCCATGTGGTGGCTCAATCCAATCTGTAACTGTTGTAATCTTAAAATGTGGCACAAGAAAGAAAGACATCATTCGACAGAGTTCAAGTGGAGGGGTTTTTTATCAAGGGAAAAGGATCGTAAAAAGGGGAAAGGGGAGACTGGCCTCTGGGGACAGGAGAAGTGGAGAGAGGAATGAGAGGCCAAGAGAGAGAGAGAGAGTGGGGGAGACAAAGAGGGGGGATAGATGGAGAGAAAGACAGAGGGGGATAGGAGGTGGGCAGGGCCCTTTTAAAAGGGAACATAGTGAATAAGCACAGGTGGTGCTCTTAATGAATGCAGCTGAGGGCGTGTCCTGTCAGAACCCCAAGGTGGGCCAGTACAGATGTCTAAATACTAACAGTAACACCGGTTGAAGGGTATGTGACATCCTCTTTTGTACTGTATACATGTAGTGTATTTACACACACTAAACCATTCATCCACATAAAATAAAAATAACCCTTTAAATTTCTGTGTGTGGACTGGTGAGATGGTTTGGTGGTTAAAGGCACTTGCCCTGCAAGCCTGGCTACCTGAGTTTGCCTCCTGGAGCCCATGTGTGGCGATGTGAATGACAAATGTCCCCATCTGAACACTTGGTCCCCAGGTGGCAGCACTGGAAGTTGCCAAGGGAAGCACATGACTGGGGAGCAGGCAGGATTTGAGGTACCGTAGCCTTGTTTGTTTTCAATTTGCTCTCTGCTTGTGTTTGTAGTCAGGTATATAAGCTTAGCTTCCTGCTCAGCTGCCACACCTGCCCCCCAGATGAACTCTTACCCCTCTGGAACCATAAGCCAGAATGAATTCTTTCTTTTGGTCACGGTGTTGTCGCAGCAACAGAATAGTAACTAATACACTACAGAGGTGGAAAGAGACAGTCAACTCCACAAAGTTGTCCTCTGACCTCCACATGTGCTCTGTGTCTGCATGCCCCCACCCCCCAGCCACCGGCATCACACACACATGCTACATACACACTCACACTAATAACAAGGAAAACAATTTTAAAATGTCAGGTTCGGCTTAGTGGTAAACATTTGTAAGCCCCTCACACCCTGGCTCTGGTGAGGCAGAGATACAAGGACCCTGGAGTTTACTGATCAGACACTCTAGTCTAATTGCTGAGCTCTGGGCTGGTGAGAAAGCCTGTCCCAAGGAGACAGATGACATTTTTGAGGGTGACACCCAAGGTTATCCACTGGCCTCCACCTGCACACTTGTGAAAACACACACATCTGGGGACGGTGCCATTAGTTAGTGGTGGTGGCAGGAGCAGCAGCTGGAATCTATGTGTCATCAGGAACTAGGAACTGTGACTTTCAGGTCCAAAGCCAGTGGTTCCTTCTAGGTCCCTGTATACCTGACTTGGCTGGCTGTACTCAATCACTAGTCTCTTTTCCAGGCTCTCATAGTACTCTTCCCTGGCCTCTCTAGCTTGTTTTATTGTTGTTTTGATAAGGTCTCACTATGTAACCCTTGCTGAGGATACATATGTAGGCCAGGCTGGCCTCAAATTCACAGAAATCCACCTGCCTCTGCCTCTTGGGTGCTGGGATTAAAGGTGTGAGCTGTCATCACTCCCAGGATCAGCAGTTCCTGATTCTCCCACTAGTTAGATTCCTATCAAACGCTATCATTTTAATTAATTCTGTAGGACTCAGAATCAATCTACCTGAAGCTTCTAATCCATTAAGTCAAGGGCTCTGTCACAAGACTCTCTCCACTTCTGATACCCGTGGGAAGTCCTGGACCACCTTGTGTGTCTGTCTGTCTGTCTAGGTCTCAGTCAGGAATTCCCATGGTGCCACACTCAGGTGCCATGACTTGCTGGGATGACTCATGGAACTCTAGAAAGTTCTCTCTCTGGTCTGCTTATGATCACAGCTTTATTATGAGGTTATAATTTATCAATGGTCAGAAGAAAGCCACACTGGAGTCATAGTACCCACTCCCTGGTGACAGACTCCAGCTTCTGCACTTCTCTGAGAGTGTCCCATCTCAGCACCATCAAAAGCTGTCTGCTTACCGCTCAAGAGTTTTGTGTGTGGAGGCCAGAAGTGGACATCTCCTGTCTTCCTCACTATCTCTCCCTGTTATTTTGTATTTCTCATATTTACTTATTTGAAGGCAGGAGCCTCATGGTGTCCATGTATGGAGGCCAGAGTATTACTTGCAGGAGATGGCTCTTTCCCTTCACCATTTGGGTCCTGAGGACAGAACTCAGGTCATCCAGCTTGGCAACAAGCCCCTTTACCTGCTAAGCTATCTCACTGGCTACTTAACTGGCACCAGTGGGTGCTGGGGACCCAGACTCATGTCCTCACACTTGTATAGCAAGCATTTATTCATTGAGCCATCTCCCCAGCCTCAGAACAGCTCTTGTGACCAAATGTTTCAGCCCCTCCCTGATGGGTGATGTCAGGCTTACATCTTCTCTGGTCCTGTGCTTGGTCTTTTAGGTGGCTAGTCCCATCCAACAGCTATGCACGTGTGGGACCCAGAATCACATAGCTAGCACAGATTCAGGAGTACTCCAAAGAGCTCCTTGTTAAAGTGGCTCCATATGAATCACAAAAAACACTGCTATCAGGGCTGCAGAAATGGCTCAGCTTAAGGTTAAAGAGCATGTGCTGATCTTCCAGAGGACCCAAGTTCCATTACCAGGGAGCTCTCAACAGCCCTAGATCTGATGCCCTCTTCTGGTGCATACACATGTATCTGATGCATACACACATAGACACTGATAAAATAAAAATAATCAAGAAACTACTTACTCACTGTTTCACTAGTTTACCAAAAACAACAACAACAAACCTCTTCCATTCGGGAAATTCTAAGGATTTTAGAAGGGGATTAGTTTTAGAAATCCAAGATGACATTGAAATTCTCTGAAGCTCAAATCCCATCTATGGAATGCAGTATGTGCAGGCTGCAGAGATGCTCAGTGGCTAAGGATACTTGCTGCTCTTGCAGAGAACCTGAGTGCAGCACCCAGTACCCACATGGCAGATCTGAGAACTTCTTCTGGCCTTTACAGGTACTGGACACCCATGTGGGGCACACACATATGCAGGCAAACACTCACACTCAAACTGTTGTGTTTAGAAAGGGTTTTTCTGAAGTAGCCCTGGCTGTTCTGAAAGTCACTCTACAGATCAGGCTGCCTCGATCCTGCAGAGACCCTCCTCTAGCTGCCTCCCAAGTGTGGCGATTAAAAATGTGTATCACTATGCCTACCTTACAGAATTTCTTAATATAGTATTTGCTGTAGATGTAGCTCAGGTGGTAGAGTGCTTGCCTAGCACACACACAGTTCTGGGTTCCATCCCAGTGTTGCATAAACAGGGTATGGTGCTGTAATTCCAGCAGTTGGGTCATGATGAGGATAGACTATCAGAATTTCAAGGTCATCCTTGGTTATATAGTGAGTTCAAGGCCAGTAGGATACATGAGAACCTGTCTCAAGAAAATACACAGGGGCCAACAAGATTGCTTAGTGGGTAAAATCACTTGCCACCAGGACTGAGGATCTGAGTTTGATCCCCAGGACCCCATGGTGGAAGGGTGAGCACCAACCCCCATTAACTTGTCCTCTCATACTCACTGACATCCATGTTGGTGCCATGCCACACATGGTCCTCCCAACAAATATATGTAATAAAAAATTAAACAAATAAAACGTAAACCTTCATAGAATCTATACACACCTTTCCATTTGCCTTAAATCATTTGTAACCCCTGACATAATACAAATTACTCTTTCTATACTGTATTGTTTCAGAAGTAAATAAACAAAGGAAAATAAGGATTAAACATTTCAAGAAACCAGAAAGGAGGGCTGGAGAGATGGCTCAGAGGTTAAGAGCGCTGACTGCTCTTCCAGAGGTCCTGAGTTCAATTCCCAGCAACCACACGTTGGCTCATAACAATCCATTATGAGATCTGATGCCCTCTTCTGGTGTGCAGATATACATGGAAGCAGAATGTTATATACATAATAAATAAATAAATAAAATCTTAAAAAAAAAAGAAAGAAACCAGAAAGGAAAAGGAACCAAAAAGAAAAGAGGCCCATACTATATTGTATGGGGAATGACCTATTACATGCTAACCTTGACCCTGTGTTCAGTTGGCTGACTGTATGCAGACAGAAGCATTGAGTATGGAACCTGCGGGCACAGAGGTTCTATTTTGCATGTGTGTGCATATATGTGTTTATGTGCCTGCATATGTGTGCACATGTGTACAGATACATGTGGAGATCAGAAGCCAATTTGGGGTGCCTTCCTCAATCACTCCCTACCTACCTTATTCATTTATTTGTACTTTATTTTTTGAATCAAGAGTCTCAGTATGTAGCCCTGGCTGGCACAGAACTTACTATGTAGACCAGGCTAGCCTTGAACTCACAGAGATCCACCTGCCTTTCACTCTCAAGTGCTGGAATTAAAGAAGTGTGCCATCATGTCTGGTTCCACTTTATTTTTGGAGACTGAGTCTCTCCTTCAATTTGGAATTCACCATTTTGGCTAAACTAGTTGGTCAGTGAGCCCAGGGGAGATCCTGTCAGACCTCCCTACCAATGGGATTACAGACTATGCCATGACACATACATTTTTTTTTCCTTCCACAAGACAGGATTTCTCTGGGCTTTGGAGCCTGTCCTGGAACTAGCTCTTGTAGACCAAGCTGGTCTCAAACTCACAGAGATCTGCCTGTCTCTGCCTCCCAAGTGCTGGGATTAAAGGCGTGCGCTATCACCGCCAGGCAACACCTGACTTTTTGATGTATGTTCTGGGAATTGAACTCATGTTCTCATGCTTGCATAGCAAGCACTTTACCAACTCCCTAGCCCCTGAGCTGTATCTATTTTTATGACACCATGGTACACCAGTGGCCTGGTGACTCTATGCATTCATGGGGAGCTGGGCCTCCCTACCGAGCTCCAAGTTCTTGGTACCGCACCTTCTGCTGCCCCCATATCTCGGAACCCATTCAGTGGCACTGGAGTCCACCCCTCTAGATTTATTTATTTTTCCAGCAGAGCCTGTGCTGCTCACAGGGTGGCAGTTGTGTCCTTCCTGTGGCTCAAGCCAATGTCCTGGGGCTATCCTTGACCTTTTCTCACACCCACTTCCAATCTGTCAGCAAAACCTGTTGGGACTGCATCCAAATCCATCCACCTATAGGTCAATTGTCTCTCCTCATCCCTACAGATGCTGGTTATGGACTAGCATCCCTGTAACAGAGGCCACCTGGTCCCCCACAGCTCCTGGGAACCTGTTCACCACTTCCTGCAAAAGAGACAGGCCAGCTCTTTCTCCCGTGCACATATCCCTGCTGGTCTGTATCTCCTATCCTGTGCCCTGCAACAGATAAATATGTCCCAGCTCTGGTTCCAGCCAGCAGAGCAGCAGATATGGTTTCTCTTGGGCTAACCTTCTACCTCCCTGACCCTAACATCCATCTAGGCAGGCCCAGGAGGCTAGAGGCTCAGGACAAAAAGAATCCGGGCCCTCATGTACAAGACAGCAAGTGGGTTAGGAGTGTGTCAGCTTGCCCAGGGAGGCACCCTGATTGTCTGTCTCAAACACCCCCCTTCCAGAATATTTAATGATATACTTGCCTATTTTGTTTAATGTCTGCTTCTGCTCTAGAACAGAAATACCACAAAGGGGCCAGAGAGATGGCTCAGCAGTTAAAAGCATATACTGCTATTGCAGTTGTTCAGTCCCAACACCCATGTCAGGAAGCTTACCACCTGTAGCTCTAGCTCCAGGGGATCAGAGGCCTCTAGCCTCCTTGAGCACCTGTCCATACACGTGCACACACAAAGGAGGCCCCTGGGAAGAGCACCCCACCCACTCCTAGAAGGCCACCATTAAGACAAAGCCTGATATCTCAGTCAGATATTTGCTACTATACGCCACACACAAAGACTGAAGGGATGGGAACCATGAGTGACTGGAATTTTGATTATGTACATAGTGCAACTGGGATGTGCCAACTGGGACCATTAGTTCTATGGCTCCAGAGCCTGAATTAGTACCTGCTTGTAGCTGTGTACATCATCTGCCTTCACGGCTCCACTCTGGGCCCTCGAATCACTCTGGTGCCAGCCCAACTGGCACTGGGGCTATTTACTAAGAAAACAGACTAAAGGATAGATGAAGTTCTGCTGTTTTGTTTTTAGCTTCTTAGTGGCCCTTGGGGTATGGCTATGGCTTGGCTAAGTGTTCCCCACGGATTCTTGTTTTAAAGACACGGCTCCTACAATGGCGCCATTAGAAGGTGGCAAAGCCTTTAAAAGCAGGCAGCCTGACTGAGTACTCAGGTCACAGGGGGGCCCTAAAGGGAACTGTGTGAGCTCAGCCTGCTCTTGCTTTCTCTGGCAGAGGCTGTGATGAGTGGCTCTTTTCTGCAGGCATTCCCACTGTCACTATCCCTAACCATCTCCACAGTGCCAGAACCTCCTAGACAAGCCTTTTCTTTTTCTAAGTGGGTTGTTCTGGGCATTCATTATAGAGACAGAAAGCTGTCTCACACAGGCGTGAAGACACCCATCCTGATTCGGGAGCCACAGGGTGGCTGAGAAGAGGAACAGGCCTTCCTGTCACCTGTAACATCTCAGCCCCTAGCAACTCCCTGAAGGATATGTAATCACACCAGGCCTGGGGCACCAGTCCATGACCCCAGCTACTTAGGAGACTGAAGTGGAAAGATTGCTAGTTTAAGGCCTACTGGCATTATAAAATGAATTCGAGGTCAGTATGGGCAACTGGTGCGCCATCCCTGGCTCCCAAAAGGCTCAAAGGTGGAATGTTTGCCTATCACCTGTAAGGCTCTAGGTTCCAGCTCAAGCACCAAACATGAAAACGAGTGTCAGTGTGTGTCTGGACTTCACAGCTCCAGCAGAAGGTTCTCTGACTGACTCTTGAGAGATGGCAAAACCATCCCAGGCATGGGCCAAGGTAGGGAGAGGCGCTTGGGGAAGAGGTCAGGATAGGAGCAAAGCCACTTCCTTGCTGCTGCCTGGGCAGACATGGCTAATGAATCACAGTGCTCATTCCCAGAAGCCCAATTATGGAGGTCAGTGTTGGCCTGGGATGATACCATCACAGACTAAGAAGGTACCAGACAGACTAGTCCCAATCCTCCTGGGCTTCCTCAAGGACTCTTCAGCAAGACAAATGACAGGGTTATGGGGAGGAGTCAGATGACCCAGGGTAGGGAGAAGTGACAAGCTGAGGAGAACAGGGTGCTAATCAAAAAGCACAGGATACCTGCTCTGGCAGTTTGAATGTAATTGTCTTCCATAAGCTCACAGGAAGTAGCATTAGGAGGAGGTGTGGCTTTGCTGAAGTAGGTGTGGCCTTGTTGGAGGAAGTGTGTCACTGTGGGGGTGGACTTTGAGGTCTCATATATGCTTAAGCCATGTCCAGTGTCTCAGTTCACTTACTGTTGCCTTCAAGATGTAGAACTCTTAGTTTCTTCGCCAGTATCATGTCTGCCTGATGCCACCATGTCCTACCATGATAATGGACTAAATCTCCAAACTGTAAACCACCCCAGTTAAATGTTTTCCTTTATAAGAATTGCTGTGGTCACGGTGCCTCTTCACAGCAACAGAAACCCTAAGACACTTGCCCTCTGGAGACTAGCCAAGGCCCAGCAGGGTAGCCGTGGGTATGGGGCCCACCAGGAATACTTCTCATCTCAGCTTCCCCTCAGCCAGCTGGGATGCCACCTGCTTGGTGATGCCTGCCAGCATGGACTTAGCCCTGATGACTGACCCCACCCTCAGGCCTGCCACAGCACTTGGCAACTGGCCCTATAGGCCTTGTCAGTTTTGCCAAGTCCTGAGGCAGCATGTGGCATCCTCACTGCCTACACCAGGATGTACTTGGGTCTTCCTGAGAGTCCCTCTCAGCCTTAGTGGGCAGCTAGCCCAGTGTGACTTGTATGGGATAGGAGAGAAGGGGAGAGGATAGAAAATGTGACAGACCCACGGCAGGGATGACAGTGGGAAATAGAAGATCAAAGACAGGAAAGAAGCTTGAATGTGGCCTAGGCCTGTAACCCTAGCTACTTGGGATGCTGAAGCAGGAGGATTTCAAGTACAAATTCAAGGTTTACTTGAGCTATAGAAAGTTCAAAGCCAGCTTGGGTAACTTAATGAGAACTTAGCTCAAAACTAAAGAGAGCCGAAAGGGGCTGGCTGGAGAGATGGCTCAGAGGTGAAGAGCACTGACTGCTCTTCTAGACGACCAGGGTTCAATTCCCAGCACTCACATGGCAGCTCCCAACCACCTGTAACTCCAGTCCCAGAGAATACAACACCACTTTTGGCCTCCAAAGGCACTGTAATGCACAGACATATGCAAGCAAAACAATACATATAAAAAGTGGAAAAAATTTGCCAGTGGTGGCACACACTTTTAATCCCAGCACTGGGAGGCAGAGGCAGGTGGATCTCTATGAGTTCGAGGCCAGCCTGGTCTCCAGAGTGAGTGCCAGGATGGGCTTCAAAGACACAGAGAAACCCTGTCTCAAAAAACCAAAAAAAAAAAAAAAAAAAAAAGAACAAGACTGAGTGTGATGGTGCACACATTAATTTCAGCACTCAGGAGTCAGAGGCAGGCAGATTAGTGTAAGTTCAAAACCAGCATGTCCTAAAATAGCAAGTCCCAGGTAAGCCAAAAAACAAATGAAAAAATGCATAAAATATTTAAACCAAAACCAAAACCAGTAACTCAGTTGCTGAGAGCAAAGGGGAGTGAGCCGGACAGTGAGACAGTGAAAGAGAGCTGAGCAAACTGGAGGAAATTAAAAGGTTGTTAGTACATAGGGGACAGCATTCTGCTCAGCTTGGCAGGGTCTCTGCAAAGGGCTTGGCCAGGCCAGTCCTGGTGGGTCCAGGCTGAGGGCAGTCCAGACTGGTCCGCCTGGAAAGAGTGCAGAGCAGAGCCCCATGCCTGCTAGTCCCCATACCCTTCCCTGCAGACCCACCTTTGTCGCTGTCAGGCTCTGAGTCACTGAGGGGTTTGAGCGGAGAGTGCAGGTCCTGGAAGTAGCGGTGGCCAGCTTCACACTGCCACACAGCTGTTGTGTACAGGCCGAAGGTAGGGTCAAGCTCAGCCAGGTGTGGCTCATATGGGCACCGGTGTTTATGGTCCTCATACCAGATCACCACGTTCTTCAGGGAGTTCACGTTGCGCCTCCGCCCTGGGGACACACGGTCCAGGTGGACATGAGGACAGTGCTCAACTCCCCCTGGGGCCAACAGTTCCCACAGTCTGAAGCAGCCTCTTGAATCCCACTCCCACTTATCAGAAGAGGAAACTGAGGCTTGGAAAGGTGACACAATCTAGAGACAACTAGGACCCGAAGATTGCCAGGTACTGTCCTTGGTGAGTGAAATCAGACAGACAATGGAAACTGGTACTTGCTAGAGGCAAAACAGATGTTAGTGGTTTCTTTTCCTTTTCCTTAAAAAAAAAAAAAAAAAAATAGGACCTCATTATGTAGCTCAAGATAGCTTTGAACTCAGAGAGATCTGCCTGCTTCTGCCTCCCCAGCCCTGGGATTAAAGATGTACACCACTGCACAGCTTTTTGCTTTTTCTTTTTAGATTAAAGATGTGTGCCACCATATCTGTCTGCTTCTTAATAAAAAATCTTCATTAATACCTCTGGGCTAGACACACATAGTCCTGGGATGGCTGGTGCCATCACAGTGCCATCTACTGCCACAAGGGGGTGCCAGGAAATCAGGACATGTCCCCTCTTAGATCAAAATCCACTGGCTATGACCTCCAAAGGGGATAGAGAGAAACAAGTGCCAAGGTGACTAGCAAGGCCATATTCTATTGTCAGGTCCCATGCCCTCCCTTCCATCCTCTTCTCTTCACTCCCTTCAGCCCCATGGCCTCCTAGCTGTCCTTCAAATGAGGTAGGTATGGTCCTGCCTCCCCAGGCCTTTGCACAGGCTACCCCAGTCCTCCACATAACAGCCTTGCTCAGTGCCTTCATTCAGAGGTCTCCCCCATGTACCCTCCTTCTCAGAGCCATGCTCTCCAGAGTCTTTCTAGCCAGCTCTGGTTTGTTTGTAACAGCACAAAGAGGCTGCCTGTGGTTATCTTCTGAGATGCCTCTTTTCTGTCTTCCCCACTAGAGTGGCAGCCCCACGAAGGCAGAAACACAGTCAGTTTTTCCTTGGGGCTGGCTACGGCAAGAAGACACCAGACATGGTGAGGGTTTTGGATGGTGGGAATGGCAGAGCCAAACAGCATTCAGATCTTGGCTTTGTCACAATCTAAGTGAGTGAGCTCTAAGTGAGTGGCTAGGGGAGAACCAGGATTCCACCTTTGGCGACTGCCACAGAGGCAGGAGGGAGCAAAGAAGCCACAAGGGCACAGAGGAAGGCTGGGCCTATCATAGTATGAGGGAGGTAGGGCTGTTCTCTAGCTGGAGGGCTGGAAGGGAGAGAGGGCCAAATGAGGCATTTGGGCTGAGGGAGTGTGCCCAGGGTGTCCAGGGTTTTCATCTCTCGAGAACCACATAACTGGCAGCTGCTCTATTTCCAGCCTGGCACTCCCTAACCCTCTGGGTTTGCATGGTAAAAACAGTTCACTTGCCTCTGCCTCCAAGAACTCATGTGCCAAAGCTAGAATGGGAATGATTAGGCATGCTTGTAATCCCATGAGACAGGGCGATTTTGAGTTTTGAGGCTAGCCTGGGTTACATAGCAAAACTGGCCAGGAAAAAAAAAAGTGGGCCATCAAGATAGTTCAGTTGTATGTAGCTTGCTACCAAGTGTGATCCACCTGAGTTAGATGCTCAGGACCTAAGTGGTAGAAAGCAAGAACTAACTCCCACAGGTTGATCTGACTTCACACCTGTGATGTGCACACACAGAAATAAAAAGAATAAATAAATGTAAAGAATGTTTTAATTGGAAGCTGGGGATATAGTTTAGCTGTATAGCACCTATTCAGTGTGAACAAAGCTGTGGGTTCCATCACTAGCACCACATGAACTG
This sequence comes from Cricetulus griseus, assembly GCF_003668045.3. Classification (NCBI taxonomy): domain Eukaryota; kingdom Metazoa; phylum Chordata; class Mammalia; order Rodentia; family Cricetidae; genus Cricetulus; species Cricetulus griseus. The sequence continues at coordinate 134,966,705 of NC_048597.1, forward strand.
TACTTGAGGCACACTGCTGTCAGCGTGGCATTTGCGGGATAAAGGCCATCCTCTGCTATAGAATGAGTTTGAGGTTAACTCGAGTTACACTGAGACCCTTGTATTAAAAAAAAGAGTCAGAGCTGATTGCCACCAGGTGGTTCCCTTTTGGACCACCTGGCTGGGCATGATGGAGACTCACAACCTAAAGATTGACAAGGCCCTGAGGTCATGCTGGGGGGGGGGCTGTTTGGATTCAACCCATCTGGCACATAATATACTCTGCCTCTAGCAGGCAGGGTGGGGAACTGGCTCTTCCACCTTCCAACCGTGCAGCAAAGGGACAGGGACGAAGACTGGCCGCTTCTAGGCTATGCTCTGCATGTGTCCCCCCCTCCCCACGCTGCGGCTCCACTTACTTTTCTTCCGCTTTGGCTTTTTGGGGACTTGCTCCCAAGGCTTCCTGCAACACAGAGAGGTGGTGAGGGTGAATTTGGGGCCAAGGTGGGCCCAAGTCCTGGCCTGGCAGAAAATGACAGCAGTTCATCTGCTCTGGGATGGAATCTGAACTTTTGCTGTCCTGTTCCCTTTCCAGCAGCCCTTGGTTTGGGTAACTGCCACTGCCCTAAATGGAGGCGTCTTACCATTACTTAGATCAGAGAACATTAGTGCTCAGAAGGTCCCAGGCAGATGGGGCGTGGAAGAGTGGGAGGAACACTAAGAGGGCAGATGTAGGAGGCTCATGAATTTGAGACCAGTCTGGACTATATCAAGAAGTCAAGGCCAGCTTAAGTTATTTAGGGAAACCCTGTTTCAAAAAGCAAAATAAAGAAAAATAATAGGAAGAAAATGTTGGAGCACACGCCTAACAAGGACAAAGCCCAGGGTTCCTTTCCCTGAACCAAATAAGTCCTATGTGGTAGCTCATGCCTATATTCCCAGAACTCAAGAGAAGGGGGCAGGAAGATTGTTGCAAGTTCCTCTTTTTTGACTTCCCAATGACTACACTTACTCCTCATGCCTCAATGTAAGAGTTTGATTTTTAAAAATAATTTGTGTTGCACTTATTTATAGAGGCAGGGATGTACCATAGTGCTTGTGTATGGAGAGCAGAGGGTAACTTGCAGGAGTCAGTTTTCTCCTACCACATGTGTCCTGAGGATCAACTAAGGTCATTAGGCTTGGGAGCAAATGCCTTCCTCTGAAATGCTGTGGTTACAAATATGCAATAATCTAGAGCTTCGTGCATGATAAGAGAGATACTGATGGAGCCACATGTCCAATGTCCGTGCGTGCGTGCGTGCGTGCGTGCGTGCGTGCGTGCGTGTGTGTGTGTACCTGAAATTCTGGGGTGTGGACCCAGAGTTTCTCATGTATTAGGAACTCCACCATCAAGCTTCTGGCCAATTACTACCCCGCAGAATCAAAGTGGTTTTTTTGTTTTGATTTTCCTTTTGAGATAAGGTATCTCTATGTGGCCCTGGCTATCCTGGAACTCAATATGTATACCAGGCTGGCCACAAACTCAGAGAACTCTATCTGTATCTGCCTCCAAAGTGCTGGAATTAAAGGCATGCACCACTATGCTTGGTTAACTTTTAAAAATGATTTTGTTACTTCATGTGCATAAGTTTTTGCCTGCATTTATATCTGCTGCCCATGTATGTCAAGAAGAGGGCACTGGATCCCTTGGAACTGGAGTTACAGATGTTGTAAACCACAGTGTGGGTATTTGGAACCAAACCCAGGTCTCTCTGCAAGAGCAACAAGTGCTCTTAACCACTGAGCCACCCTCTCCAGCACCCTGTGAGCCGAATCCTTTCTAAGCTCTGTATTTTTATTTTGTATTTTACTTGAGACAGGGTATCATGATGTAGCCCTGGCTAGCAGGAACTGTCTGTTCAGACCAAATAGTTAATATCAAATCAGGTGTTCACAACATGCAATAGCTGACCGGGGAAGCTGAGGCATCAGCTGGAGTTCCAGGCTGAGCTTTCTCTCCATGGCTGAACTTCAGCCTCTCTTCTCCACTGCAGGTATCGTTGCATTGTGGGACAAGCAGTAGTAACCTCTGTTGGAAACACCCCACCTTCCTGCAGTGGTTCTTACTCTAGGGGTGTTCTGCAGTTTTCTTCTCTTCCTGTCACAGAGTTAGAGGATCCACCCTACCCTAGACAAAAAGTGTTGGAGGACACTGAGACAAACATGCTTGGGTCTCAAATATGTGTGTGTGTGTGTGTGGAGAGCCAGCTTTTAAGTATGGGCAAGCAGCACATAACAATTTGCCAACATGTGAACAACTAGTGTGGTGAAACATTTATGATTTGAGTTTGATCCCTAGAACACATATGGTAGGAAAGGACTAGCTCTACATGGCTGTTCTCTCATCTACACCTATGGGTCTACATACATCACTCTCTCTCTCTCTCTCTCTCTCTCTCTCTCTCTCTCTCTCTCTCTCTCTCTCTCTCACACACACACACACACACACACACACACAAATAAAATCTTAAAAGAACCCTGATGCATGCTTTTAGTTCCAGCACACAGGATACTGAGATGGGCAGATCTTTGAGTTCGAGGCTAGCCTGGTCTACAGAGCAAGTTCCAGGACAGCCAGGGCTACACTGAGAAACCCTGTCTCGAAAAACCAACAAATAAATAATTAAACCACGGCACCCCTAAGCCTCTTGGCTCCTGGGGAGCAACTCTGCCTAGGCAAAGTCAGACAAAAAAGAAGCTCCGAGTTAACTGGCCTAACAGAGGACCAGAGTCCTCAGGCTGAGAAGGAGCTGGCTAGGTGGAGTTTCCCCCTTCCTGCTACTTTATAGGTAACCCCCACCCCCCCACAGCCCCCACCCCCCACCCCCGCCCACAAGGGAGATGAAACAGACAGCTGGCTGCAGTGCTGGCTGAGTAGTTCAGACAGTTTCTGCACTTGCAGAGGACCGGGCTTGGTTCCCAGCACCTACTCGGTGGTTCACAAGCATCCCAGACTCCAGTTCCAAGGGATCTGACACCCTCTTGTGACTTCCGCAGGCAGCAGCACGCACGTGGTACACACACATACATGCAGGCAAGGCACACACACAAAACTGGCGTGCCTAGCACCTTTGCAAACTCACACCTGTGAGACGCCCCAACCCAGGCCGTGGGGGAGGGACCGATCTCCAGGATGGACCAGTCAGAGCTCTTGGAGGCGGGCCGAGGGGCGGGGCAAGGCTTGCATTGGACAGTTGCAGACCAGAGGCGGCGCGTGAGGGGTTTGGGCCGCCTAAACCGGAGACCTAGGCCCGTTTGGCGGCCCTGGGGCGGGGCCTCGAGGGCGGGGGCGGGGGCGGGGGCGGCGCTCTCCCCGCCTCTCCCTCCATCCCTCCCTCTCCCGGGCCCCGGGCCCCGCGCCCCCTCACCCGTGGCGGCCGCTACGCTGGCCGCGCTCCAGCGAAATGAGGTAGGCGGCGAGTTTGGCGTCGCTCCAGCCGCTGCGCCGTCTCAGGTCCACCCAGGGGCCGTGCGCCTCGCCCAGGTACACGCGCCGCACGTCGTACTTCTTCCGGGACTCGAGCCGCCTTCGGGCCCGGTCCGACTCTGTGAGCCGCGGCCGGCCCCGCGCCTTCCGGCCCGCCGCGCCCTCCTCTGCCGCCGCCTCCCCGCCTGCGCCCGCCTCCGCCTCCGCCCCGGGCTCTGGAGCCCGTTCCGCCATCCCCCCCACCCTGGTTACCGGCCTCCCCCGTTGTTAGGAGCCCCGACCGGAAGTGGCGCGCCTAGTCTGCGCCGTCGGGAGATTTTTCACAGGTTCTGCACTGCCCGCGGCGCCAAACAGGGACAGCTAGCCGAGGTGCGCATGCGCGGGCCAGGGACGCGCACTCCAGTTAAACTGCTACTTGGGAATCCCGGAACTCAAGGTTATCTTTGGCTCTCTTGAATTCTAGAGCAATGTGGGCTACATAACAGTATCTTAATTTTTTTTTTTAAATTTTTTTTAAGGGCTTGAGAGATGACTCAGAGGTTAAAAGCACTGGCTGGCTGCTCTTCCAGAGGTCCTGAGTTCAAGTCCCAGCAACCACACAGTGGCTCACAACCAGCTATAATGAGATCTGGTGCCCTCTTCTGGTGTGCAGGCATGCATGCAGGCGGAACATTGTGTACCTAATAAATAAATAAATAAATCTTAAAAATATTAAAGCAGAAAAATTTAAAAGCCAGCAAGATGGCTCCAAAGACAATTGCTTTCAAACCTGACAATCTGAGTCCCATTTGCGGACTCAAAAGGTGGAAATCCAGAACTGACTCCAGCAAGTACTGCACACACCTTTCCCACACCATAAATACATAAGCAGAATGTTTAAGGATAATAAAAAAGGAGAGTCCCAGGAAGGGGGAGCCACATGAACTCATGCATAACTGAAGGAAAGCCACAAGGCCAAAGAACAGGGTTTTTATTCTGTCCATATGATTTTGTACCAGTCCAGTCCCTGTTCAGCTCAGGCTCAGACTCAACCCTGCTGCGGCTGTGCCTGAAGAGCATCTTCCTCCTGGTCCCTGGGAGAACCGTGGGGAGGGGACTGTTCCTCCAGCCTTGAGGTTGTCAGCAGCTCCCCGGTGGACCTGGCCAGGCGAAATACCACAGGGACCTGTGCCAGGATTGGGTTGGTCTCCTGCAAGCCCTGGATCCACTTGACCAGTGTTGCCTGGTCATGGGCACCAGCCATGCACATGGCGAAAACGGGGCCTTCTGTCACTATAGGAGAGAAAAGTGTGCCCTCACCACCTTGAGGTACTGGGACCCCGAGTTCATGAGCACCTCCATGCATTCAGAGCAGCCCCCCACATACATGTTCTACATTTTACATGGGCTATGCCACCTGCTTCTTCAGATGCTATAGGGAAGCTGACCTTGACCCCAACCCTGGAGGCTGCTATGTGCTCCCCCCAAAGTAACTTGACTGCTCCCTGCTTACCTGAGGCTTGAGTCTGTCCTGATCATGTCACTAGTCAGTAGAGAATGCTCCACAAAACATATAAGGGGGAGGCTCAGTGGCCAAGGAAGACAAGTTACCCAGGGCCACATGACCCCTGACTGTTTGGAGACTGGGGGAAGTGGGCAGTATTTCAATCTGAGGTCCCAAGGCTACCACACAGGATGAGCTATGCTGAGTCCTGCTTTTACCTTCATCCAGGTCAAACTCATAGTTGTCCCAGCCACTCCTTGAATATTCCAGGTCCAGCTTCATTGGATAGTAGAGATTCCATTCTTCTGGGATTTCCTCTACTTTCTACCTCAGGAAAGAGAGAGCAAGCAGGATCAGAGGCCAGACACAACCCCAGACCCTCATCTGAGCTGTCAGGATGTGCCAGCCCACCTACCCTCCCACCCACTCCCTCTTTTTAAGACAAACTGTGTAGTCCTGGCTAATCTGAACTCACTGTGCGCACCAGGCTGGCCTTGAACTCACAGAGATCCGCCTGCCTCTGCCTCCTGAGTGCTGGAATTAGAGCTATGTGCCACTATGTTTTGTTTTGTTTTGTTTACATTTATTTATGCACACCCCTTGCTGGAGTCAGTTCTTTCCTTCCGCCATGTGGGTTCTGGGGATGTAACTAACCTCTTCCTCAGGGAGTGGCAGATCAGCTCTCAGGATGTGATAATAGACACACTTATTGCGCAGCCAGAGAGGGAAAGGGCCCTCGACAAAAACAGGCTTGGATGGATTGTGGCGGGCCAGGGCAGCTTGCTGATCAGGACTCTGGATTCCTGGTGTGGAGATAAGAACCTATTGATGCCTTAGCAGCAAAAGGCCCGAGTTCATTCAGTGGGCCCAGAGGGATCTGGCAGAACCTGGGACAGGCTGGGATCTTACCTACAATGTGGGGCTGGATGGGATCTGTGCCTGTGGAGTCACTGGGCAAAGACATCTGCAAGGAAGAACAGGAGTGCAAGGTTGTAACTCCCCACCATCTACAGGCAAGCCAGAGAAAGCAAAGGGAAAAAGATGCCAGTAGATCCTGAACAACTGTGCCAGGTTCCCTACATGTTACTAAAAGTGGCCCCTTCCTCTTTCTGTGTAGCCAATTTAGCCAGAGCTGCCAACATTGAGCCCACCCTGAAGGGACTTGGAGCCATCCAACTTATGTTCCACCTACAGTGACCTCATCCACGTCAGTGTACCTTTGCAGTTCTGTGTGTCCATGTGCAGAAGTGACAGTAACAGTTCTTCAGACGGTCTTGGCTCAGTTGGTGACTACCACCTGCCTAGCTTATGTTCCACCTGCAGTGACCTCATCCAAGTCAGTGTACCTTTGCAGTTCTGTGTGTCCATGTGCAGAAGTGACAGTAACAGTTCTTCAGATGGATGGGGCTCAGTTGGTGACTACCTGCCTAGCTTACTGCAGCAAAAAGACAGCTTCTCTTTTTGTCACAGTGCTAGGAACGGAACCCCATGCCTCACCACCAAGCCACACCCCAGCCCTCGCAAGGAGAAGAGGCAGGGCTCTTTTTGTAGCCCTGACTGACACAAAACTCACTCTGTGGACCAGGCTGGCCTTGAACTCACTGAGATCCACCTGCCTCTGACTCCCAAGTAGTGGGATTAGAGATGTGATCAACACTATAGCTGGTTGCTCTTTTCTTTACGAAGTACCCAGCCTCCAGTATTCTGTTAGAGAACCAGAGGATATGAACACACCTGACACAGGAGGAAATAGGTCCAACTGGTAATAAGGAAGAGCCGTGAGCATTGCCAGAACACTAGGTGAGTGAAGGAGAGCCCAGGGAGCAATAAAGTGGCCAACTAGGGATGGTAGCTACAGGAGCCAACAAGAGTGCATACCTGGTAGACAGTGACCTTGGCACTGAGGTCAGGCTCCATGCGTCGCAGGCTTAGCTTAGCCAGGTCCAAAGGGTCCTGGGGCAGATCTCGGGGCACAGGGTAGGGGTTGATATTCTTGAAGCGGGTGAGCCACAGCTTCATCCGCAGGAACTTGAGCATGGGGTAACTTGTGCGTCCAAATATCTGAGTCAGCAGGAACTCTGTCTCTGTGTTGGGCATAACTCCTGTGCTGGGCAGATCCGGCAGAGCCCCAGAGAGGCAGGGTATGGTTAGCCAGAAGTTTACAGTCAGGAAAGACAGCAGGAAGGGAGAATAGAAATAAAGGGAATTTATTTTTCATGATTTGTTTTCTTATCTTGAGAAAGTGTCTGACTATCTGGGTAGCCCTGGCTAGCCTGGGGCTCTGTATGAAGAACAGAGATCTGCCCCTCTGCCTTCCAGAACTGAGATTAAAGGTATGCACTACTACACCCAGCCCATCAGTGTTTTGTTTGAAGCAGGGGCTGGGAATGGGGTGTAGCTGTAGAGTGCTGGTTTGTTGTGCACAGCTCTAGGACTGACTTTACCATATAAAAGAGCTGTAATCCCAGCACTCGGGACGTGACGAGACATAAATCAGGAGTCCAAGGACAGGCTTAGCTCCACAGCACAGCAATTCAAGGTCAACCTGGGCTATAAGAGACCATGTAGAATGTATGTATTTGGGACAGGAGTCCAAGGTCAGCCTGGACTACATAAGACAAGGTAAAATGTTTGTGTTGGGGAAAGAGGGCTAGGCAGGGCAGTGGTGGTACTCGCTTTTAATCCCAGCACTCGGGAGGCAGACGCAGTTGGATCTCTCCGAGTCCGAGGCCAGCCTGGACTACAGAACAAGTTCCAGGACAGTCTCCAAAGCTACAGAGAAACCCTGTCTCAAAAAACCAAAGAAGGCTAGAGAAAGACATGGCTCAGCAGATAGAAACATGGACTGCACCACCTTTAACTCCAGTTCCAGGGTATCCAAAACTCTCTTCTGGCCTTGGACATGTACCCTCACACACTCGCTGATACACAGCATACATGTAATTAAGAATAAATCTTAGGAAAAAAACCCAAAAAATAAAAAACAAAGCTGGGCATGGTAGCGCATGCCTTTAGTCCCAGCACTCACTTTGAGGCCCAACTTGTCTACAAAAAAAGGTCCAGGATGGACAGCCAGGGCTGTTAAACAGAGAAGACCTGCCTCAAAAAACAAACAACAACAACAACAAAAAAAAAAAAAATCAAAGCAATTCATCCACCCCACCCCCAAGCTGGGGATGGCAGGTGTACACTGAGGTTGCTGGATACTGGGGATCAGCCTCGGAGCATTCCAGCAAGTCCTCCTCAAACTCCGCTACAGCCCTAGGCTCAAAAATTCTAAGACGAAGAACCTGAGAGAGGTAGAGAGACGGAAGGACTAAGGAAGAAGGGAGTGGAGCAGGGTGCTAACTAAGGCTGGGCTGCTTCGCTCACCATATCTCTCCATCTGTTCCAGGACCGAAATCCCACACTCCTGCTGCCGTGGATAGTGGACGAAGATGCGCTGGATAATATTTCGGGGCCGGAAGATCTCCTTGGGGAAGACATCCAGCAGCAGGTTGTACACTGACAGGTCCCGCTCCACACCGAACTCTGGCATCTTGCGCAACGCTAGGTAGATGAAGTCCACATGGCCACGCTTGCGCACACTGTGCTCCTCAAAGCTGCGCAATGCACGTAAGAAGCTTGCCTTGTCCTTCTCCCCAGTTGCTGATGGCGTGAACAGTTCTTCGTGGAGAACTGGGACCTTGATGGGTTTCCTCTGGGGCTCGGGAGGTCGAGGAACCAACGACACGTCATCCTTATGTATAACTGCACTGCAGTGGAGGCCTCGTGGGGCCTGGAGGGACACCTGGGAGAGCATGAATGCTGCTTAGCTTTTCTGGAGAGGTGCCCTGGACATCATGCAGGGCCTCTGAGGAGCGCTGACACTGTGGCTTCTAACCCTAGCTTAGGTACTATGACAAAGTACTCTGCCACATGGTGGTACACACCTGAAATCCCAACCCCCAGAAGGCTAAGCCTGGAGAATTGAGATTTTTTTTTTTTTAAGATTTTATTTATTTATTATGTATACAACATTCTGCTCCCATATATATCTGCACACCAGAAAAGGGAACCAGATCTCATAACGGATGGTTGTGAGACACCATGTGGTTGCTGGGAATTGAACTCAGGACCTCTGGAAGATCAGTCGGTGCTCTTAACCTCTGAGCCATCTCTCCAGCCCGAGAATTGAGATTTTAAGTCTACCTTGAACCACACATCATATTCTACGGCCATTTGGTATTACATATGGCTCTGTGACACATACACAAACTAAAAGTATACACACTGTTGTGGTATGAATGAGAAATAGCCCAATGTATTTGATCACTTGGTCTCTAGTAGGGGCTTTTGGATTATGGAACCTTTGGGAATTGGCACCTTCCTGGAGGAAGTAGGTCATTGGGGGTAGCTTTGAGGATTTGTGTCTTCAACCAATTTACAGTTCACTCTCCCCTTCCTATGTGTGCTTGAGAGGTGCCCTCAGCATCCTGCTCTGGCCACCTGCTGCCATGCCTTCCCTGTCTTTACAGACTCACCCTCTGAGACCTTAAGTTGCTTTTGGTCATTGTACTTCAGTATGGCAATGGCAAAATAACTAACAAGGACTATCAGCAGGACAGACAGGCCAAGGATCACATTAACTTCCATGGCCTGATCCTGAGAGGTGAGTGTCAAGCACAGGCCTTCCCCCTCCAGTCATGAGTGCCTAGCCTGTGGTTACCTGAGTGGTGGCAGCTCTTGAGAGGGCAGTACTGCAGATGCTTCCCCAGCCCCTGGACAGGCCTCGGACCAGCAGGCTGGCCTGGACCCAGCCCATGCCTCAGCAGATTCAGCCACCAGCCTAGTCAAGAGAAGTTGAGACATCATTGAGCCAGGCAATACAGCTCAGATGGAAGAGCTTAGTCTACCAAGCCCCAAGTGTTTATTTTTGTTTCATTTTGTTGTTTTTGAGATAAGAGTATCATGTAGCCCAGGCGTGCTTCAGATTTACTCTGCAGCCAAAGATGGCCTTAAACTCCTACTCCACTCTCCAATGCTGAGATTACAGGTATGAGCCACCAAGCCTGACAATTTTTTTTAATTTATTTTTTATTACATATACGGTATTCTGGCTGCATATTTGCCTGCACACCAGAAGAGTGCACCAGATCTCATTACGGACGGTTGTGAGCCACCATATGGTTGCTGAGAACTGAACCCAGGTCCTCTGGAAGAGCAGCCAGTGCTCTTAACCTCTGAGCCATCTCTCCAGCCCCAAGTCTGATAATTTTTAAAATTATATTTATTGATTTATTGTGTGTATGTGTGCCTACCTCATGCATCCACTGTACATGCACTTTTGTGGAGGTCAAGAGATAGCGTGAAGTTGGTTTTTCTTTACCATGTGAGTTTTAGAATTAAATTCAGTTGTTCAGGCTTGGCAGCAAGTACCTTTATACAACGAGTCATCTCACTGGCTCATACCTGGAAGTTACTCTTCATTTTTTCCCCCAAGACAGGCTTTCTCTGTATAGACCAGGCTGGCCTCGAACTCACAGAGATCCACCTGCCTCTGCCTCCCAAGTGCTGGGATTAAAGGCGTGCACCACCAACGCCCAGCTCTTTCCCTGTTTTTTGAGGCAGGTTTTCTTGTAGCCCAGGCTGGCTTCATACTTGCTATGTATCTAAAACTGACCCTCTTGCTTCTACCTGAGTGCTGGGGTTACAGGTGTATACCAACACACCCACCTCCAGAAAGTTTCCATGGTAGCAAGGATAATGAAAACTCTTCCTAACATGTTCTCTGAGGCCTGGATACACTAATACCAAAACCCACAGGTACACTAAGAAAACTACAAATCATTGCCTCTTGAATATAGCTGTAAAGTTCTCTTGCAGTGGATTTACAAACATACAAAAAGGATTCTACATCATAGCTAAGAGAATTTGTCTCCAAAATGCAAGGGTAGTTTAATATCTGAAAATTTATTTAATATATTAATAGAACAAAAACCCCAAATTACATTATTTCAGACAATGCAGAAAACTCTTACTTTTTATTTGTTTGAAACAAGGTCTCACTATGTAGAACAGGCTGGCTGTGGGGTTCCCTGTAAGTGTCATGATCAATGGTGAGACAATCTGGATGAGGTTAAGCACAACTTAGCTGGTGCTGGGTCCAAACTTCTGGAGTCTAATGTCAAGTGGTTTATTTCTTACACATTTAAACAAAGTAAAATTTTAGAAAAAAAAGTTTGCATGTCATGTGACAATTATCCTGACAAAGCATTAGGCATGACTACATGGAAACTGCCTTGCAAAGTGCATCTCTGTAGCAAAGCCCCTATGACCTTTCCCACAAGAATGGATTCTGCTGACTGAGAACAGTGATCAGGACAAGAGCCTAGGGAGGAAGGGTTTGTAATAAGCATCAGGATGGGTTCTTTTTGGTTTTTCGAGGCAGGGTTTCTCTATGCAGCCCTGGCTTTCCTTGAACTGGCTTTGTAGAACTCACAGAGATCCACCTGCCTCTGCCTGCCAAGTACTGGGATTAAAGGTGTGAGCCACCACTGCCCAGCAAAGGATGGGTTCTATTGACTGAGAAATAGTACTTAGAAGTCTAGGGGGAATAAGCATAATAGCAGGCTCTTTTGTAAAGCACACTCGACCTCTTTCATGAGGATGGGCTCTATTGACAGAGAATGCTCAGGATTCTTGGGGATTCGATGAGGGCTGGCTTTACAGAATAGCAGTCACATCCACTCATGGCCTTATGGATGGAAAACAGGTGTCAGTTTCTTCATTCTCTAGTGCTGTCTGTAAGCTGCGCCCTCCACAGCTGGCCTTGAACTCAAGAGATCTGCCTCCTGAGATCTGGGATTAAAGACATGTGCCACCATGCCCAATGAGAGATTCTTTTGCCACAGTTCAGAATCCAGACAAGGGTGTGCAGTCTGGCCACTTCTCAGTGTTGCACCAGAACTTCCAGTAGTAGCACTCAGGCAAGAGAAAGAAATAGAGCCGCCATCGAGACAGCTCAGTTGGTAAGTGCCTGAGTTCTATCTCAAATACCCAGGGTGAAAAAAGAGATGGGACTGGTGAGATGGTTCACTGGGTAAAAAATGCTTGCTGCCAAGTCTAAGGACCTGAGTTTGATCCCCAGGACCCACATGGTGGAAGGAGAGACCTGAATTCTACAAGTTGTCCTCTGTGCTGGTGTCATGGCACATCTGTATATACATACTCAGGGATGTACAAATAAGGGTTGGGTTTTTTGTTTGTTTGTTTGTTTGGTTTTGGTTTTTCGAAACAGGGTTTCTCTGTGTAGCTTTGGAGCCTGTCCTGGCACTCGCTCCATCCTTGTGTGCGCGCGCATGCGCGCGCACACACACACACACACACACACACACACACACACACACACACACACACACACACACCTTTGTCTAGTTGAGCCAGGCATGGTAATGTACTTTTATTCCTAGTATTCAGGAGGAAGAGGCAGGCAGATCTTAGTAAGTTCCAGGCGAGCTAGGGCTGCATAGTGAGAACCCCAGTGAGCTGCTGGGGGCATGGTTCAGTGGTAGAGCCCTTGCCTAGACTGCCCCAGTGAGGGGCTGATGGTAGAATACTTGCTTGGCATATAGTTAGATAAGAAGAATCTAAACCTTTGCTTTGCAGATTGTGTTCTAGGACCTGTAAAATGTTGACTCTTAACTCAGATATCCTGTGTGGGAATATGCACTGTGACAGCCATAGGTGGCTCTTACATGTTTAATCAGAGCAGTGAATACTCTCAGTGAGTGCTCATGGTTCCCTCATGTTTTCACCCCATACCTAAACATAATTTTGGTACAAACCAGCCATCTCAAACTCCAGTCATGGGATACCAACAGACATACCTTTGATCTGGAGGTTAGCCAGGGTTACCACCCTTCCTCACTATTCAAGCCATAAAGCAGGAGTCATTTAGAGTCCACCATGTCCTTATTCAGTCTGTCCAACAGTCCTGGAGACTACTTCCCAATCTGTCCCCTTTGCTGTAGGTCACAGCACCAGGACCGGCTTTGCTTTCCTGCATAGGTGTCCACTCTCTCCTGTCCAGTAGTTACTTCCCTCCATTGGAAAAGAAAGCTCTAACAATGCAAACTAAGGGGCTGGAGAGATGCCTTTATTGGTAAAATGCTTGCCCTGAAAGTCCAAGGACCTGGGTTTGATCCCCAGCACCCACATAAAAAGCCAGGTGAGGTGACATGCACTTGTAATCCCAGCACTGGGGAAGCAGAAATGGGCAGGTCCCTGAGCTCGATGGCCTGCCAGCCTGCCTAATCAGTGAGCCACAGGTCCCAGTGAAAAGACCCTGTCTCAAAGCACAAAGTGGACTGCTCCTGAGGAACAACATCCAAGTTTGACATTTGTCCTCCTATACACATGTGCATATGTGTACATGCACTAACATACATCCACATACCCACACATGAACACATAAAAATGCTGGGTGTGATGGCACATACCTGTAATCCCAGCACTCAGGAGACACAGGCAGACAGATGTCTGAGTTTGAGGTGAGCCTGATCTACATAGACACAGCAAGTTCCAGACCAACCAGGGTACATAGTAGGACTCTACCTCAAAAAGGAAAAAAACAAAAAAACAAAAAAACAAGACTTGAGACAAGTGTTGTGGCTGTAAAGCCAGCAGTGTGGAGTCTGAGGCAGGAGGAATTGCATCCAGTATCAGACCAGCTGGTAGTAATTAGTGAGCTCATGACAGTGTTGAGTTACCATAAAGTCCCGTCTAAACTGTAAATAAATAAGAGCCAGGACAGAAGATTCAACTGAGAAAGGTACTTGCTGCTGCAACAATGCAAGCCTAATGACCTGAGTTCAATCCCAGGAACCAGCATAAGGTGTATGGATAAAACTCCCTGGCTCTCCTCTGACCTCCACCATGCAACATGGCACACATGTGTGTCCCACCCCACCCCAATAACTAAAAAACTTCAAAGTAAGTAAATATCAGAAAGGGTGGGTAGGGAGGCTGGAGAGATGGCTCAGTGGTTAAGAGCACTGACTGCTCTTCCAAAGGACCAGCACCCACATGGCAGCTAACAACTGTCTGTAACTCCAGTTCCAAGGAATCCAACACCCTTATACAGGCAAACCAATGTACATGAAATAAAAATAAGTTAATTAAATAAATAAATCGACCTCATATGGAGTCTACCTGCTGAACTGCCCCTATCCTTGTAGCTCCAGCCACACTGTTTCTGAAACAAGACAAGTTTATTGGTCTCACAGGCTTTGAACTTGTTTTACCCTCTGCCTACTGCTTATCATCTTGGTGCGTGCCTGTAATCCAGCACTCAGAAGGCTGGAGCAGGAAGATCGAGGCCAAGCCAGGCGGTGGTGGAACGCGCCTTTAATCCCAGCACTCGGGAGGCAGAGGCAGGCAGATAGATCTCTGTGAGTTTGAAAACAGCCTGGTCTACAAGAGCTAGTTCCAGGACAGCCTCCAAAGCCACAGAGAAACCCTGTCTCTAACACCCGCCCCACCCCGCGCCCCCCCCCAAAAAAAGAGTTCGAGGCCAGCTTGGGATACATAAAGACTCTTGTTTCATGGAACACACTGCAACAATCATTATTTGAAGTCACGAAATGATCTGCTCCGTTTGCGATCTGCTCAGCAATTGCCTCTCTTAGATAATATATTTTTTAATCTGTTTTTCTCATTTATATGCCTCCACCAGCAGGGACAGTGCCCTAGTACATGGTAAGTGCCCAACACCGACCATCTGAGTACGGATAAGCAGATGAATCCTTACAGCGAGGTGGCGTGTATGTACGTGTGTGCGTGGGCTGCCGCGCTCCCAGGTCTCCAAAGCCTGCCTCACCGCACAAGGGCTGCGTGGCCTCCCTGAGCTGCTCCAGCACCCGCGAAACCGGACATTTAAGCACACGGTGCCGAGCAGCCTTTCCTCGCCCGTCCCCAAGCACGAGCCCCAAAGGTCACGGGGCCCTCACCCTGCGGCCGAGGTGAAGGCTGTCCTCTCCGGCTCTACCAGGCCTGGAGGTGGACGCCCTTGAACCCCAGACTGTCCCATCGCCCTCCCACGCGCGACCCACCTACTCACGCGGCCGACGGCGGTACACAGCCGGCTAGGTGCCACCGCTGGCAGCCCTCATGTTCTGTCACAGAGCTTCCGGTTACCGGCCGAAGGCGACAGCAAATCGGAAAAGCCAGAGACGATAGGTCCCGCCCTCAAGGAGACGCTCACCAATAGGAAGGAGGGAGAGCACTGATCCCTGCCCCTCACCCAACTGCGGGAGCCTGGGGCCTTGGGTTCCTGCCGCGGCGGCGCCGAGTCCGTCCCGTCCAGTTTCCTCACCCGAAGTGTGATGGAATGTCAGTTGTTACAGACGAAATACTGTTAGGGACCTGAAGCACCACGTCCGGTTCAGTGCAGAGTGGGGATGGAACCCAGGGCTTCTTGCGTGCTGAGCAAGCACACTCCCAACCAGCCCCAAGCCCCAGGGTGTATTAATGTTACCAAACAATTGCTTTTGAGTTGTTTGAGTCAGGGTCTTGCTATGGTGCTCAGGCTATTCTCAAAACCCCGGACTCCAGAAGTCCTGAGGGTTCAACCTCCCGAGTAGCTGGAACTTCAGGTGGGCCGCGCCGCCAGCAGCTTTAACAGGGTTCCTTCCAAGTTATGTTTGTTTATTTTGTGTGCGTCTAAGTGAGCACATTCGCGTGGAGGCCAGAGGACAATTTAGGGGAAATGGTCCTTCCATCAAGTGGATACTGGGGATGAAACTTGGGTCATTATGCATGGTTGCAAGCACTTTTAGCCCCCTTTAATCTGAATCTTTGAGATTTGAATTCATCTATGTAAAATAGCCATATAAGTACAACAAGGGCTACTGTGAGAAAAGGACATGCATTCCTGGCACCCCTCTCTCCCTCCCCAACAGGGAGTCTGGGTTTACTCTTCAAACTGCCTACACTGAGGGCTGAGAGGCCTTTGGAGTGTATGTGTAGGTGATGTGATCATGCCCTGGAACTGTTGTGTGCGTGTATAGATAATATTGATTATGTATATAAACACATATATATCGAATTATTATATGTATGTCTAATGATTGAATGTGGAGTCTTGTTTTTGAAAGGGGAAAATTAATAAAAGTCTAAAACCTGGACTCCAAAGCCCAAATAGAAAATTCTGAGTTCCCAAAAGGCAGCCCAGCAGACAAGGTTAAACAAAGGTCCACAGGACCAGATATCACACTCTTGAGCAGTGTCGACATTCCTCTGGTCCAAAGAGGATCAGATAGTTATCAATTGTAGAAGTCCCCAGCCCAGGAGATAATTAACAAACTCATTTCCTCTGCAGCATCCTGCTTAATTGCACCTTGCCTGAAGCACATACCATTGTCCTGTCCTGTGTAACCACGGAAGTTTTGAAATCTTCGGGCTTCCAGCCCTACAATTTTGCCTTATAAAAACAGCCCTCAGTCGAAAATTGGTACTCCATTTGTAATCTAATGTCCAGGCATAGTGGCACACGCCTTTAGTCCCAGCACTTGGGAAGCAGAAGCAGGCAGATCTCTGTGAGCTCAAGGCCTGTCAGAACACAGTCCACCAATGGAGTTGTGCTGGTGAGAAAACACAACATGAATCTTTTCTTTTCTTTTTCTTTTTTTCTGTGTTTGGAAGAAACTGAGGTCACAGGACTCATGTCTTGCTGGGTGGTGGTGACACTCGCCATTAATGCCAGCACTTGGGAGTCAGAGGCAGGTGGATCTCTGTGAGTTCAATGCCAGCCTGGTCTACAGAATGAGTTCCAGGACAGCTAGAGCTGTTACACAGAGAAACTCTGTCTTGGAAAAAAAAAAAAAAAAAGAAAAAGACCTGAGTCTAATTGTTGGAGCCCACACAGTGGAAAGGATAACAGACTCCCATATGTGTGTCCTGGCTTGTGTGCTTGGGTACACACACACCAGTAAATAAATGCAATAAAAAAATTTAAGAACAAACAAAAAGGACCAGGGAATGAGCCCCAGTTAGTTGCTTTAAGTAAGTGCTTTCACTGAGCCATGTATCCCTGGGTCAGTTGTATGTGGTATAGTATATCTGAGTGTCTCTATCTTGCAGTCCTTGGAATAATCCTAGAAAAATAGTAGAGAGTATTGGTAGACATCCTGGCAGCCAGAGGACCATGGTCCACATCACCAGCCATGAGTCACTGTGACGTCACATGCCCTGGATATGACACACACAGAAAGCACGCTGTCACCTTTCTGGTATCTTTCCCGAAAAGCTTCTGTTGAATCAGGGCCAAATTATGAGACCATCTAAAATCAAAATCACTGCTGAGGGTTGTCGAAGGAGTCAGGCTCACAAATGGCTGAGGAACAACAACTACTGGAGAATCTAAAGAGGTTGAAACTAAACGCAAGGATCTTGGCTTGGTCTCCTGACCTAGACAAAGGACACAAGTGGGGGGATGGGAAAAGAAAGCAAACAATCCTCGTGAAGCCTGTAGCTCTGCAGATGGAGAAGTTTTCCTGAGCTGGGCATGGTGGTGCACACCTGTAATCCCCAGAGTTAGGACATTGAGCCAGGAGGCTTGTGAGTTTAAGGCCAGTCTGGACTACAAAATGAGAGTCTCAACCAACTAACTAAACAAACAAACCAAAAAGTTAATTTATTTTTATAACGGTCAACATTAGGGGCTGGAGAGATGGCTCATAAGTTAGGAATACTTGCTGCTGTTGCAGAGAGTGAGTTCAGTTCCCAGGACCCATGTGGCAGCACACAACCACTGGTAGTTACAACTTCAGCTCCAGGAGGGGTCCAACACCCATGGATACCTGCAGGCACACACATACACTCATGTACATGAGAACACACACACACACACACACACACACACACACACACACACACACACACACGAACAACTTTAAAAAATGTTAATATAACTTTAAAAAATGTTAACATAAGCAGGCCGGGCGTTGGTGGCGAATGCCTTTAATCCCAGCACTCAGGAGGCCGAGGCAGGCGGATCTCTGTGAGTTCGAGGCCAGCCTGGTCTCTAGAGAGAGTGCCAGGACAGGCTCCAAAGCTACACAGAGAAATCCTGTCTCAAAAAACAAAACAAAACAAAAAGTTAACATAAGCAGCTGGGAATAAGTTCATATGAGAACTCTGTAATTCATCTCTAAAAATTACAATTTTGGGGGCCAGCCTGGTTTATAGAAAAAGTCTTGGGACACATAGGGCTACACAGAGAAATCATGTCTCAAAAAACAAACAAAACCAAAAATAAAAATTACTGTTTTAGCTGGGTGGTGGTGGCACATGCCTTTAATCCCAGGTGGCAGGCAGATCTCTGTGAGTTCCAGACTAGCCTGGTCTACAGAGTGAGTTCCAGGATAGCTTCCAAAGCCACAGAGAAACCCTGTCTTGAAAAAAAAATTAAAAAATAAATTTACCATTTTGTATGTATGTATGTGTGTGTGTGTATGTGTCATATATGTGGGTATGTGCTCGTGCATCAAGGTGCCTGTGCCCCATATGTGTGTGGGAGGCCAGAGGAGGGGGGCCTCTGGTGTCTTCCTTTATTGTTCTTCATAGGATTCCCATAACACAGAGTCTCAACCTGGCTACCATTTTAGGTAGGCTGGCTTAATCAGGCAGCTGCCAGGACCGTCCTGTCTCTGCCCCTATCCCATGCTGGGGTTATGGGCACAGACAGACATGCCTGGATTGTTATGTATTTGTTTTGTTGTTTTAAGACAGGGTCTCCTATTATGTAGCCCTCGTTGTCTTGGAACTCAATGTATAGACCAGGCTGGCCGGTAAGTCACAGAGATCCACCTGCCTCTACCTCCCAAGTGCTGGGATTAAAGGTATGCGCCACCACCATGCCCAATTACCATACTTAGTTTTAACGTGGGTTCTGGAAGTCAAATTCAGCTCCTCATCTTTGTGTAAGTGCCTTTACCCACTAAGCCAGCAGGTAACAGCACATGCCACCAAGACTAACGACCCAAGTTCCATTCCTGGGACCCCATGATGGAAGGAGAGAAACAAATTGCTGAAAGTTGTCTTTTGACCTCTCCACATACTAGCAGCCATGTGCACACACACATGGACAAATAATAAACAAACAAACAAACAAATGTTAAAAAGTTTAAAACAAGCAAACCTGAGAAAAACTGTTCCTATGCCCATTACAGAAGGAAATTAAGGGGCAGAAAGGTGTCCAAAGCCAGGTGGAGTGCTTATCTGTAGTGTTGTCACTCAGAAGACTAAGGCATGAGGACCAAAAGCTAAATTTCATCCTTAGCTACACATTGAGTTCTTTTAAAAAAAAATTGAGTTTGTTTATTTATTTGGGTGGGGTAGTGCGTGCCTTGGTGTGCATGTGGCAGTCCTGGTTTGACATGGACTTCTGAAACCTTAAAGCCCGACTCCAGTGACAGTCCCTCCTCCAAGGGGTCACACCTCCTAATCCTTCCTAAACAGTCCACTAGCTTCGGACAAGCATCCACTATATGAGCCTAAAGAGGTATTCTCATTCATACCAACACACCTCCAAAGAGAGCAAATGAGATTGGTATTCACCACTGCACTGAGGCCCCTCCATCTGGCTGCATCTGGCCCCATGCTTGTCTCCCGTGTTCCCAGTTAATGGACCCATAGGACAACATGGCCACAGCAGTAAATGTCCCTGAATACACTTGTTCTCTTCACACCTTCACTTGGACTTCTTGAGCCACTAAGAAAGAAGACGCCCTGGGTCTGAAGCTGAGGAGTTCTATCATATGAAATCTCTGAAATTTGCTCACTCCCATCTACAGCATAAATAGTCTCCATGTGGCTTGTTGTCACAGATTCTCTGTGACTTTTGTCAGTCTGATAGTCACCTATCTTACAAAAAACAACTGGATGTGATGGCTTGGCTACCCAGAGAGTTCAAAACCAGCCGGAGCTACATGAGATCCTGTCTCAAAAAAATTTTTTTTAATGCCAGCAAGCAATCCTGATGACCTGTGTTTGATCCCCTACTCTAGACCTCATAGCAGGAGAGAACTGACTCCCACAAGTTGTTTCTTGGCTTACACACACACACACACACACACACACACACACACACACACGAGTTTGTGTGTTATATAAAATAAATATAATTAAAAAATAAAAATACTGGCAGGTGTGTAATCCCAGCACTCAGGAGATAGATGCAGGAGGATCAGAAGTTCAAGGCCATCTTCAGCCACATAGAAAGTTGAAAGCCAGTCTGGGCTACAGGAGATTGTCTCAGAAATTAAAATAAAACTAAATACAAATAAACTTCCTCTACTCTTTTAGATAGGGCCTCACTATGTAGCCCTACCTGGCTTGTAACTCACTATGGAGACCAGACTGGTTTTGAACTCAGAGATCCACCTGCCTCTGCCCAGTAAACAGGTACTTTCTCTCTCCCAGTAAACCGCAATGCTGCCATGAGACTAACAGATATAGGAAGTTCTAGAAAGATGCCAGCCACAGGTCATAACTCTTTGAGTGTTCCTCCAGTTGCTCTTCTAGGGAAGGGAGGAATGGGAGCATACAAGGCACCCTCACTGTTAGGTCCCGAATGTGTTGGAGAGCTACACTCTCACTTGGTGTGTAGTTAAGCATCCCCATGCCAAAAGGGGGTGAGAGTGTGAGACCCAGATCCTCTCCACCTTTCTTGCATTTAGGCATGAAACCTACAACCTTATACATGCCATACAAGTACCTTACCACTGAACTACAGCCCCAGTCTTATTTTTATTTATATATTTTTGTTTTTTGTTTGTTTGGTTTTGGTTTTTCGAGACAGGGTTTCTCTGTAGCTTTGGAGGCTGTTCTGGAACTCACTCTATAGACCAGGCTGGTCTCAAACTCACAGAGATCTGCCTGCCTCTACTTCTAAGTGCTGGGATCAAAGGCATGTGCCATCACTGCCCGGCATATTTAAATTAAAAAAAAAAATTTGAGACACGTTCTCATGTAGCCCAGGCTACCCTGGAACTCACTGAGTAGCCCATGCTGACTTTGAACATATGGTCCTGAGTGCTGGCATCACAGCTGTGTACAGCAAAGTCTATGCCTTGAACGATCCCAGGCTTCTCTTAGGAAAGGGGAACAGAAGCACAGTGCAGGCCTGTGCTGGGGTGGTCAGGGACAGGGATGGGACCAGCGATGAGATCCAGGATCAGAACGACAGAGCACCGCCCCTGGGGTACCCGCGCTCCCACCCGCCGCCGCCTCCGCTGCAGTGCCAGCACTCTGACTTCAGAGCCTGCGGGGATTCTATAAATGGCCAAGCAGCGGCAGACCCGGGAGCCCCGGAGTGAGTCAGGGCTTACGTCAGCGCTCCCCCCCCTCCGCCCAGTGCCCTGGCCGCCAGGGGGCACCATAGTGTGCGTGCGCTGTAGTGATCGCTGCCCTGTTGTGGAAGTGGCTTCTGGCTGCGAATTAATTCAAATTCCACTCTTCTGCCTGAATTCAGGCTGTGTGACCTGGACAACTGACTACATTTCTTTATTCATTCTGTAGGACCCTCCTTAGAGGGCTGTTGTGAGGCATGGGTTGCTATTTTATCTGATGCAAGTTGATGTATTTCTTAGCCCACTGGTTCTCTATGTATTTCTTAGCCCACTCTCTCTCTCTGTCTGCCTGCCTACTCCCTTCTCTCTCTCCCTCCTGGCCAGGGTTTCACTATGTAGCTCTGGCTGGGTAGCTCTAGCTGGCCTCAAACTCAGAGACCCACCCTACTCTGCCTCCTGAGTGCTGAGATTACAGTTGTGCACACCTATAACCAATCATTCTCTTCTACTTATTTTTCTTGTTCTCTCTCTTTTTAATAATATTTCTTATTATTCTCTCTGTCTCTCTCTAATGTGTTTGACCTGAATGTCCGTGTGAGGGTTTTGGATTCCCTGGAACTTGAGCTTCCATGTGGGTGCTGGGAATTGAACCTGGGTCCTCTGGAAAAGCAGCCCATGCTCTTAACTGCTGAGCCATCTCTCCAGCCTACCTACACACCCCGACCTGGAACTCTTGATCTTCCACTTGCATCTCTTAAATGATGGGGCAGTAGGTAGATCCTCCAATGGGGACAATCTGGGTATCTGTCCCCTTTACTCTCTAGGTCCATTTGACAATGCCTTTAACTCTGCCTGTTGGTGCATGCCTGCCACACCAACACTCAGGACGCCAGTCTGGGTTACATTGCAAAGAGCAGGTGCTGGCAACTGGCACCTCATAAAGACTTGGGATGGTGTTAAAGTCACAGTGCCCAGGGCAGGACTCCACTGTAAAGAATTAGCCAACCGTCAATGTGAAGGCTGAGACACTCTGTTTGAACCTCACAGGATTAGGGACAGAGGCTGACAAAATTGTGTGACATATTTTTAGTGGGGGATCCCACACCCCTGCCTGTGTTGCTGCTTTTCCATCTGTAAAGTGCTCATGATAACAACATGTCCTGTAGGGTGCTGTGAGTATTGAGTGAGTTATATGGCCACAGTTTGAATAGGGCTTGACAGGAAAACTGTTGGCAAAGTCAGGTGGGGCAATGCATTCTTGTAATTCCAGCTACATAGGAGGTGGAGGGAGGCAAATTCCAAGTTCAACTCCAGCCTATGAACGTAGTGAGACCTTGTCCCAAACAAATTTTTTTTCTGTGTCTGTATATGCAGTGCCCTTGAAGGCTAGGCCAGGGCATCAGATACCCTGGAGCTGGAGTTACAGGAGGTTGTGAACTACCAGATATGGTAGCTGGAAACTGAATTCAGGTCCTCTGGGAGAACCATATGTACTCTTAGCCATTGCGGCATCTCTCCAAACTGAGAAGTTTGGCTGTTTCTTCATAATATATACGACATGAAAGCAGAAATGGGACCATTTGGGAAGAAGGAACCCAGATATGAAGAGCAGGGACAGAGAGGGTAGCGGTGGGAGAATATACAATGTGCCTGGGTGTGGTTGTGAGTGAATGACTATAATTTCAGTGCCTTGGAGTAAAGGAAGGAGAATCAGGAGTTCAAGGGCATCCTCAGTTACATTTCAAGTTTGTTACTAGCCTGGGACACAAGAGACTTTGTCTCACTCCCCTCCCAAAAATGTTATAATAAACATTTGTATTCCATTTAGAGAGAGAGAGAGAGAGAGAGAGAGAGAGAGAGAGAGAGAGAGAGGTGTTATACACATGTGCCCTAGCTTGCATGTGGAGGTCAGAGAACAGCTATAAGATTTCTCCTTCCATCATGGAAGTCCCAGAAATTAAACTCAGGTTGTCAGGCTTGGTGGTAAGTGCCTTTACCTGCTAGGTCATCTTCTAAGCTCTTCCATTCATTGTTCTGTATAGCAATTAGAATTGTTTTCAGTCTGCCCTTTTCTCTGGTGATGCTGGCAATTATACTAAAGTCTTGCACATGCCGGGCAAGGGATTTGCCACTGAGCTCTGTCTCAAAATAAAATTATTAATTATTATTAGCTATTTTAAGACAGGGTCTACTATGTAGCTTTCGCTGGCCAGGAACTTCCTCTGATCCACCTGCCTCTGCCTCCTGAGTGCTGAGATTAAAGGTGAGGACCTCTATGCCCTGCCAGATGTGTCTTTTATCTGTGGCCAGCAAATTGCAGGTCCTTAAATCATTATCATTAATGCACAGAGATTGATGTCATACAAGTGTCACTATCCTACACTTGACATGATGCAGTTGGAGCATTCAACCCCACGGTCCAGATGAGAGCTGTCCTAGACAGGGATGTTTACAGGTGTCCAACCAGACCAGCCTGAGCTGGCTAGAGACAGGGGAGTACTCATGGCCCAAGACCAGCTAACACAGGCCTTGGTGGCTCAGGTGACCAATGGATAAATAGTGAGAGAAGGTCTAGGATCTTTGTTTGTTTGTTTTGTTGTTGTTGTTGTTGTTTTTCAAGTTGCCCAGGCTGGTCTTGAACTCAGTATGTAGCCAAGGTCATCCTTGTACTTCTGAACATCCTGTATTTACCTCCTGGGTGCTGGGATTATGCACATGCATTACCAGCCTTGGTTTATGTGGTCCTAGGGCTTGAACCCAGGTTTTTGTGCATGTTAGGCAAGGATTCTACTAATAGACCTATGTCTTAGCTTCTACCTTTTAACATTTGTGTGTGTGTGTGTGTGTGTGTGTGTGTGTGTGTGTGTGTGTGTGTGTGTGTTTGCACATAATAGAGGTCAGAGGATAAGTTGCAGGAGTTTGCTCTCTTGTTCCACTATGTGAATCTTGGGGTTCAAACTCTGGTCATCAAGTTTGTCAGTAAACATCTTAACTCATCAGTCCATCTTGCCAGCCTCCTCCCACCCCTTTTAAACTAACTCATGTGTGGGGGAGAGAGATGGGGTCTCACTCTATAGCCCAGGCTGTGCTGGAATTCACTATGTAGCCCAGGCTGGCTTCACACTCTCAGGAGTCCTTTTGCCTCAGGTTCTCAAGTGCTGGGACTACAGGTGTGAGCCATCATACCCAATTAGAACTAGGCTTTTTGCTGCCCCAAGTCCACATGAGGGACTGGAGGGGATGGAACAGGGTACCAGATTGTTAGCAGAAGCAAAGCTTGGCTGAGGTTCTCCCTTGTGCCAGGCACTGCACTGGGCACCCTGGAGGTGACATTTTTTTTCTGATCTTTACAACATCCTAATGAGGCAAGCTCTATCACTAGCCCTTCTGTAGATATGGCAATAGAGACCTAGGGAGAAGGTTATGTGTTTAGGGTGATGTATGAAGATCAGTCAGATTGTCTCGCTGAACTACAGGGTGGGGGTGGGGGTGGGTGAAACGGGACGTGAAGTGGACACAGGTCCTGTCTTGGCATTGAAAAGGGATAGAGACCGGTCATCTTTGAGATAAGAAGACTCAGAGATGGGACATAGACAGTTGGCATGGGAGGAGGGTAGAGGAGGGTGGCCTGTGTGAGCAAGCCCCTCTCCCAGAATAAGGCAAACAGCCCCCTAGGTGGAAACAATGACACAATCAGCTTCCAATACCAAGGCCCTGACATCACGAGGTGGGGGTGGCCAAAGTGTGTGTGTGGTGCCACGCCCCTTGGCAAGCCCCTGTGGCCAATGGGACAGGCTTGGAAGAGCCTGGGGCTGGCCTCTGGAGCTTCAAAAACGTGTGAGGAGGGAAGAGGGTGCAGACGCAGGCTCAGCTGCCTTGTCCTCGTCAGTGTCACCAGAACCTCTGCTTTGCCAGAGCCCCCTGGCCAGCATGTCTTCCGCACATTTTAACCGAGGTCCTGCCTATGGCCTGTCTGCTGAAGTCAAGAACAAGGTAAGACCGGGGGACTGCCTAGCCTGGCCTCTGACAGACCCTGAGCGCCCTCCTACCTGTGTCAGGTGACTTGAGACCTGAGAAGAGAAGGAAGTTAAGGAATAGGGGCCGTTTTTTCTGTCCTTGGAACATCCCAGGGCCCTCGGTTACTTGAGGGGTGAAATGAGGGAACCCCACTATCCTTAAATTGAGGTAATCAGAGTGCTGCAAAGATTCCCACCTGCTCAGAGTCCTTGGTCAATTTTCTTGTTCCTGGGAGGGATGTAGGGGGAAGGGACAGACCCCTACCTTAAAAAAAAAAAAAAAATCAACCCTGCAGTTCATACAGCTAGAAGACACTGAGAGACATGGATGGGTAAACTGAGGCTTGGAAAGGAACAGCAAGGAGCTAGGGCCCCGGGTGAGGCAAGTGCGGACCCAAACCCCTCTCCACACCGGGATAGATCGATTTCCCGGGGCAGGGGACTGCACAGATTAGGAGAGGCAATCCCATTTGACAGAAGGGAATACTGAGGCTCTTCCTTTCCAGGGTCCCACAGCAGAAGTTGAGGGGAGCAAGGAGCAGGGATTGGGACCTGGATCAGGTTGGGGTATCCTAGGGGTTCAGGATTGGGGAAGCGTGGGGGGCGGGTGCTCCGCGGGAGACTGATGGCAGCGTCGCCCCCTCCCCCCAGCGCCGGCCCGAGGCGCAGAAGAGCCGCCGCGCCTTATAAGGCGGCCTTGGGCAGCCTGGGCCCGCGCTATATAAGGGCCGGTTTGCTTTATAAAGCCGGGCTGGTGGGGAGGGGGGCGGCAGGGCTGGGGCCAGGTAAGGGGGTGCACCCCTCCTCTCCCCATTCAGAAGAAGTGAGGCATCCCCCTTCCCCCCATCTCACTACCACCAGGGGCTGGGAGGCCAACAAGCAGGATTGCTGAAAGATCGTGAAGCGGGTCTTGCAGACAGGTTGGAGAGCGGGCGAGCCAGGAGGGAGATAAGAGCTAAGAGGCGGAGAAGGGAGCCGGTCGAATCCCACCCCGTACCCGGGAAGACCGGATCAGAGGGGTAGCTACAAAGCCAAGAGCCCCAGAGCTGGCTGGACAGGATTGTCTTCAGAGATGGGGACCCCAGACTGAGAAAAGGATAATGCACCACAGAGTTGGGGGACAACGAGAGAGACAAAGTGGGGCTGAGGACAGATTTAAGAAACACATTCAGGCAGGCATTAGGAAGGGTACAAAATAATCCCCATTTCTAACCAGGGATTCTATGTGTGATGTCCTGGGGCTCCCAGCAAACCAGCACCCAGGGGCTCCTTCTTAGGGTTCATCCCCGCCCCCAGTTTAAGGCATCTCCTCTTCCAAATGGAGAGTGGAGGGGGGGCTGGGTCAGGGGAAGCTAAGCCCCAAGTTTGGCTTGGAGGGGAAACCAAGGATCCAAGCGCCGCCCCCCCCCCCCAGCTTCAAGGATCAGGCTCTCCAGCCCCCTCTTGTCTATTCATTGGTGCCAAACCTCAGAATGCCCGGAATGGCCCCCTGGGCAGGTGCCACCTCAATCCTGGCCCTCCGCCTCCCGCTAGTCCTGCCCCCTTACCGTGGACACTAAGACAGGATTGCCTTAGTTGGGATGGATGAAGCAGGAGATTGGGCCTATCCGGGCTGAGATGGGCCCCAGAAGGCCAAAGCTCCTCTCTCTTGCCTGCTTCCTCATCACCTGTGCCTCATTCCTCCATCTCCATCTCAGCTGGCCCAGAAATATGACCATCAGCGGGAGCAGGAGCTGAGAGAGTGGATTGAGGGGGTTACAGGTCGCCGAATCGGGAACAACTTCATGGACGGCCTCAAAGATGGGATCATTCTTTGCGAGTGAGTGAGGTTCTTAGGGTGCAGACCGCGCCCCGAAGCCAGCACCCCACCTGCTCCATACTGGCCCTCAACATCACCTGATGATCCCAAACCTGGAACTGTAGTTAGACCCTGATACTTGATGCCACCCACATTCCTTCAAAGGCCTCGAAGACTCACTTGTGCCCATTACACAGGCAGAGATGACCGAGTCAGTTAGGTTTAAGACAGTACCCAAAGCCCTGAGGTGTTACCAGGCCATTACTTAGCTAGCACACGCTACAGGGCAGGCCTGTCTATGGATCTCAGTGGGCAACAGTGGCTGTTTATCTCCAGTTTTAGTGGCATTGTGGTGGTGTTACAATAGTTTATGTAGAATTCCCACTTCCCATATGTAGTTTATGTGGCTTCCCACTGCCCTCATCACTGGGGAAGATGAAAACCTTCACAGGAGCAGCCCACCATGGCTTGGCACGCACCTGGGATGCCCAGCACAGGCTGTGAGGTACAGTACAGTTCAGTGCAGAAAATATACATGAGCGAGGCTGGCTGAGTTCCACCCTCAGCACTTACACAGACAATCCACCACAGTCATTCACTTACCACTCATTAATACTGTGTTTAGAGAGCTCCTGATATACACAGGCCTTTGCTCTAGGTGTGTGGGGAGTGAACCTGGCTCCATGTGGAGCCCAGGGGGAGAAATTGGGCTGGTTCCACACCCAGCAATAGGTAATAGGTTTCATCACGAAGAAAAGGTAACCAAGTAACCAGCCAGATAATCACATTCATGCCATGAAGAAAGCCCATCGGGCTGATTGATGATTGGCTCAGTGGGTAAGGGTACTTGTCACCAGGACTGATGATGACCTGCGTTCAATTTCAGGACCCACATGTTGCAAGGAGAGAACAGACTCCTGAAAGCGGTTCATTGACTTCTACATACATGGCATGACACATGCATGTGCACATGCCATCTACATTCATGGCCATGCTCACACTCATACAAATGAAGACAACAAGGAACACTGACATTTGAACCCAGGAAAGCCAGGACACTTAGCCTGACTCTGGGGTTTCTGGCTGGTAGCTTGGGTCCCACATCCACCATAGCATGTGCTAGGTAGTACCCGCTTCCAGCTGTTACGTAGTCACCTTGCCTGAACTCACTTTCCCCACCCCCCTTCTCTTTGTTAGATTCATTAACAAGCTCCAGCCAGGCTCTGTGAAGAAGGTAAATGAGTCAACCCAAAACTGGCACCAGGTAAGTCCAGACACAAGTTACTAGTTTGTTTTCTATTTTAGTAATGAGGATTGAACCCACTGAGTGTGCTCGGCTGGAGCTCTACCCCTGAGCCACACCCCAGCCCCTCACTGGGGGACTCTAGGCAGGGGCTCTAGGTTAGAACCACGCCCAACCCTGGGCTTCTATTGCTGGTTTTGTCAAAGGCTCCCCTCACAGTCAGAGGACAACTCTGGTCTTGGCCCTCTCCTTCTGCCGTGTTTGAGGCAGGATCTCCATCTCTTTGTTGTTTTCCATTGGGTACACCCGGCTAGCCGTCTCCACCTCCCATCTCTCCCAACAGGAGTCCTGGGACTACAGACATTGGCGGCATTCTCTGACTTTTGCTTGGTTTCTAGAGATTCAAACTCAGGTCCTGATACTTTCACGTCAATTTTTTTTGTCTTTGCTTTTGTTTTGTCTTACCAAAAACATCTCCCTGACTCCTTTTTGAGACAATGTTTCATCAAGTTGCTCAGACAGGCCTTGAACTTCAATCCTACTTCTGCCTCCTGAGAGGATGGGATGGCAGGTCATTAACTTGTTTTTTAACTCTTTTTTTAAAAATATTTATTTTATTTATTATGTATACACTATTCCGCCCGCATATAAGCCTGTTTGCCAGAAGGCACCAGATCTCATTGTATATGGTTGTGAGCTAACATCTGGTTGCTGGGAATTGCACTCAGGACCTCTGGAAGAGTAGCCAGTGCTCTTAATTATTGAGATATCTCTCCAGCCCCTTGTTTATATTTATTTTTTAAAAAAGATTTCCTTTATTTGTGTGTGTGTGTGTGTGTGTGTGTGTGTGTGTGTGTGTGTGTGTACATTTGTATGGGCAAGTGCCCACAGAGCCCAGGAGGCATTGGGTCTCTAGATCCCTTGGAGCTGGAGTTACAGGAGTTTCACTCTATCCCTTACCCATCTGCCCCTCAGCCCTCCACCTCCCATCCCTGATCAGGCCTCTTCCCTTACAGCTGGAGAACATAGGTAATTTCATTAAAGCCATTACCAAGTATGGAGTGAAACCCCACGACATCTTTGAGGCCAACGACCTGTTTGAGAACACCAACCATACACAGGTTCAGTCTACTCTCCTGGCTCTGGCCAGCATGGTGAGTGTATGGGAAGAGTGGGCACGGGGCAGGTGTGGGGCTAGTCTCAGGTCAGATGGCTACAGGGACACTTAGGCCACTGAGCCTCACCAAAAGTGTTGGTAGGTGTTGGTGTGTGAGGGGAAATGAGGCCTACTGGAAGCTAGCTCATCTGTGTTCCATGTCCTTTTTGCCCCTTGCAGGCCAAGACAAAAGGAAACAAGGTCAACGTGGGAGTCAAATATGCAGAGAAACAAGAGCGGAGATTTGAGCCAGAGAAGCTGAGAGAAGGTCGGAACATCATTGGGCTACAGGTATGGACCCTTGGTCATACGGGCTGCTCTGGGCTGAGGGGAAGGCAGCCAAACCCTGGAGGCTCTGGGGGTCAGAATATTTGTATGGACTGGCTGGGAGCACAGTCAGTGTTTTCTGTTTACTAACTTGTTCCCTTTGCTCATACTCCTAAATAGTTCCTGCTTTATTTATTTACTTACTTATTTTGGTTTTTTGAGACAGGGTTTCTCTGTGGCTTTGGAGGCTGTCCTGGAACTAGCTCTTGTAGACCAGGCTGGTATCGAACGCAGAGAGATCTGCCTGCCTCTGCCTCCCGAGTGCTGGGATTAAAGGCGTGTGCCACCACCGCCGAGCTTAACAGACTCTTAAAATATTTTACTTAACTTTACTTATCTTTGTGTATGAATGCTTTGCATTCATGTATGCATGTATGCATATGAACCACATGTGTGCATAGTGCACACAGAGGCCAGGAGAGGGCATTGGATTCCCTGGAACTGGACTTATAGATGGTAGTAAGAGGCCATGTGGGTGCTGGGAATTGAACCCAGGTCCTCTGAAAGGGCAGCCAGTGCTTTTAACCCTTTATACAGATAGAGAAAGTAAGGTTTGCAGCAGGTAGCACACTGCTTTTTTTCTTCAGTGTTGGGGATGGAGTCTAGATCTCAAGTATGCTAGGCAAGCACTGTACCTTAGTTATATCTACAGCCCTCTTGTATTTTTCATTTGTATGTACGTATGTATCTATGGATGTGGGAGTGCACATCACGGTCAGAGGTCAGCGACTGTTGTCATTCCTCAGGAGCCATCCACCTTGGTTTGTTTGTTTTACTGTTTCTTCGTTTTGAGACACGGTCTCTCTTTGTAGTCCTGGCTGTCCTGGAACTCTCACTGTAGACCAGGCTGGCCTTGAATTCACAGAGATATGCCTGAAACTGCTTCCCAAGTGCTTGGATTAAAACTGTGTCCCACCATGCCAGGACACCTTGCTCTGAGACAGAGTCTCTCATTAGGTTTCTTAGTTTGTACTCTAATGTTGTGCTATAACACTACCCTAAACTTGTAGAAGGAAGGAGTTTATTTGGCTTGCATTTCCACATCACAGTGCAACTTGGAGAGAAGTCAGAGCAGGGATCAAGTAGGAACCTGTAAGAAGGAACTGGAAAGACACCATGGAGAAACACTGCTTATTGGCTTGCTTCCATGGCTTCTCAATTTTCTTATACAACCCAGGACTGCCTGCCTAGGGATGTCACTACCCACAGTGGTCTGAGACTTCTCATATCAATCAATAATCAAGATAATAACCCTTAGTCATGCCCACAAACCAATCTGATGGAGACAACTCCTCAACTCAAGTTCCCTTTTCCCAGTGACTCAAGTTTATGTCAAGTTGACAAACACTAACCAGCACAGCTGACCTCTTACTAACTTGACACACAAGCATATCACTAGTAAACCTCACCCTTTCCTTTCTTGGTTATTTCCAAAGCCCCCCCCCCTTACTGCCATACCACCCTGAATGCACATGATCTTATTTATTCCCCAAATCACAATGTAAAACATAACTTTGGCTGGGTGGTGGTGGCCCATGCATTTAATCCCAGTGCTCTGGAGGCAGAGGCAGGTGGATCTCTGTGAGACCAGCCTGGTCTACAAAATCCCTGTAACTTTAAATGTCTCATAGTCTTTAAAAAATGCAAACACTTTAAAAGTTTAAAGTCTCTTTAAAATATCCAAAGTCTCTCTCTCTCTCTCTCTCTCTCTCTCTCTCTCTCTCTCTCTCTTGCTTTTTCGAGACAGGGTTTCTCTGTATTGTTTTGGAGGCTGTCCTGGAACTCGCTCTGTACACTAGGCTGACCTCCTTCAACTCGCAGAGATCTGCCACTGCCTCCCAAGTGCTGGGATTAAAGGCGTGAGCCACCAACACCTGGCCCAAAGTCTTTCTTTTTTAAAGTTATTTTTTCTTACTTTATGTACATTGGTGTTTTGCCTGCATGTGTGTCTGTATGAGGGTGTCAAGTCTTGGAGTTACAGTTGTTAACTGCCACGTGGGTGCTGAGAATTGAACCCAGGTCCTCTAGAAGAGCAGTCAGTGCTCTTAACCACTGAGCTGTCTCTCTAGCCCTCCAAAATATCTCCTCTCTCTCTCTCTCTCTCTTTCTCCCTCTCTCTCTCTCTCTGTCTCTCCTCTCTCTCTAAGATTTATTTATTATGTATATATTATTCCTCCTCATGTGTCCCTGAAGGCCAGAAGAGGGCAGCATATATCATTACAGATGGTTGTGAGCCACCATGTGGGTGCTGGGAATTGAACTCAGGACCTTTGGAAGAGCAGCCAGAGCTCTTAACCTCTGAGCCATCTCTCCACCCCCACCCCCNGATTTCATCTGGAAAAAGTAAAGGATTTTGGTTTCTTCACAGAGATTTTTTGAGGTTCATACTTAAACTACTAGATAATATCAACAGTGCAAGACTTTTTTTTTTTTTATAAAGATCTATTTATTTATCATGTATACAGTGTTCTGTCTACAAGTATGCTATGCCTGCAGGCCAGAAGAGGGCATCAGATTTCATTACAGATGGTTGTGAGCTACCAAATGGTTGCTGGGGATTGAACTCAGAACCTCTGGAAGAACAGTCAGTGTTCTTAATCTCTGCTCCACCTCTCCAGACTCCTCCAAAGTCTCTTAATGTGGGCTTCTGTAAATTTTTTAAAAAGTAAATAGTTTCCAAAAGGAAAGTACAAAGGCACAAAACAATTACACTTGTACAACACTGAAGTCCATCAGTATAGCTCCAAATCTTGTAGCTCAATGTCTGACATTTGGGACTCATGATCTTCTGGGCTCCAAAGTGCCTGGGCAGCTCTGCTTCTCTGGCTCTGCCACCTACAACATAAGCTTGTCTCATGGGCCCAGGGAGGCTCCACAGCTCTCCTACTGTCCTGCCCTTAGTGATTTATCTCACAGTTTTGGCATCCCCAAAATACCAGAGGTCGCCATTGCATCCAAGGTGCACCTTCACCAATGGCCTCCGGACCTCTCTTCTGGGACTCTGACCCTAACTCATGGTACAAACCCTCAAGTGTCTGTCCATGACCGCCCTGTAGTCCTGGGGTTTCCACTGCAGCTGAGGCTGTATCTTCACACACGGCCTCTCCTGGCCTCTCCGTGCTAAGTCTCAGTTGCTCTCCAGGACCCCTTTGATCTTACAGCTTTAATAATAAAAAAGAAGTACCACCAGGGAGACTACTACACATTACCAAGTTCACATGCCAGCTAAAGCCTTGGCCCTTCAGGGGGACAGCTTCTCCGTGCCAACCCTGAAGAAATACTCCCAGATTTCACCTCAATGGTGCTGGTCCTGCTTCCTGTCAGCTCATTTCTCAGCCTCCACAAAACACCATCAGCTGACTAACTGTCCCAGTAAAGCAAAGGGCCACTTCAGTGGTGCTGGTTTCTCTTCCTCTTCTTTTTCTTTTTCAATTATTTCATGTGCATACCTGTTTTATTAGCATGTATGTCTGTGCACCACATGTGTGCAGTGCCTGAGGAGGTAAGAAGAGGACACTGGATGTTTGTGAGCCACTTTATGGATGCTGGGAGGTCTGCAAGAACATAAGTGCAGTTAACCCCTGTGTCATCTCTCCAGCCCCTTAATTTCTTGTTAATCAAAGATGATTCTTAAGCCCCAGCTGACCAGACACCACAGATTCATTTTTATTATTGTATGTGTATGGCAGTTTTGGCTGCGTGTATGTTTGTGCACCATGTGTGTGTTTGGTACCAGTGAAGGCCAGAAGAGGATATCAGATCCTGGACAATGTAGTTACAGATAGTTTTGAATCACCGTGTAGTTGCTGGGAATAGAACCTGGGTCCTCTGGAAGAGCAGCCAGTGCTCTTAACCACTGAGCCAGCTCTCCAGTACCAGGATTTTCTTTTTCTTCCTCCTCGGTTTTTCAAGACAGGGTTTCCTCTGTGTAACAGCCCTGGCTGTCTTGGAACTCACTTTGTCTACTAGGCTGGCCTTGAACTTCCCATCTTCTTTGGAGGACATTTGTGGGCCACCACACATGGCTGTAGTTTCCTTCAGCCAGGACTGCAGTGGACAAGAGATGGGGCCACACCTTGGCCCTAAGAGTCTGGTCATGCAATGTCCCCACTCTGAGTGTTTCTGGCCTCCAGCTCTGACATCAAACTTCTCTTGTGGGACACAGGGACACTCTGTAATCCTTACTGATTAATTAATCTCTTTCCTAGATGGGTACCAACAAGTTTGCCAGTCAACAGGGCATGACAGCTTATGGTACTCGGCGTCACCTCTATGACCCCAAACTGGGGACAGATCAGCCCCTGGACCAGGCCACCATCAGCCTGCAAATGGGCACCAACAAGGGTGCCAGCCAGGTTTGTGTGGTCGATGGGACACCTGGTGAGAGGGGCCTGGGGAGTGGGTCTGCTATCCCTTTGGCTTGACCACTGTTCCCTCCTTAGGCTGGCATGACTGCACCAGGCACCAAGCGGCAGATCTTTGAGCCAGGACTGGGCATGGAACACTGTGACACGCTCAACGTCAGCTTGCAGATGGGCAGCAACAAGGGGGCCTCGCAGAGAGGCATGACAGTGTATGGCCTGCCCCGCCAGGTGTATGATCCCAAATACTGCCTGAATCCGGAATACCCAGAGCTGGGCGAGCCCACCCACAATCACCACCCACACAACTACTATAACTCTGCATAGGGGCCCTCAGGGGGCTGGCTGCTGCTCTTGGCTGGACCCAGCTGGCCCAGCCAACCCCATCTCCTGCATGGCGTCCCTCAGCCCCCTGGCACCTGTCTATAGGGTTACCGTTTGGGGAGATCAGGCCGAGGGGAGCGGTGGGAAGACGGGGGGCCCCTCATCCCTGTAGCTCTTGCAGAGCCCAACACAGAACTGGGTGTCCCCAACAGCATCCAAAGGACGCACTGAGTAAAGATATTTCAGCTGCCCCCCTTTACTCCCTCACAAGTGAGTACCTCCCAGAACCAGAAATCCTCCAAGCGAAGCCCCCAGAACCCAGGCTTGGCCTGACCCCTGCCCCGTTCCCGCAGCAGGAGCAGAATGCATGCCTGAAATGCAGCGGACACACAGTTTGGTTTTGCAGCGACTGGCGTTTGTGGATGTGACAGCAGCATTTGTAACTCAAGCACTTTCTTTTTCTATTTCACTGGAGCACAATAAATGGCTGTGACATCACCTGAGTCTCAGAGCCAGCTGTTCAGGAGTGTTCCTTAGATAGCCTCAGTCATTCTCCCACACATATGGGAACTCCAAGATACATACACTGGGGCAGTGAGAGGGCACAGAGCTGGTTAAGGCACTTGACATCAAGCTCGATGACCTGAGTTCAGTCCTGGAGACCCACATGGAGGAAGAGAATTGGTCCCTGCAACATCCTCTGCCCACCAAACACAAGCCATGTGATACACATACCCTTCCCTAAATAGACATGTATAGTGACAGCCTGTAGGTTAAAGATATCTTTATTCAGGTAAACACCAGCCAAGCATGCCAGGAGCAGCAAAGCAGGGAGACCAGAGAGAAGGGGCCTCTCATGTGCTCGAAGCCCCTTAAGAGCCCATCCTGAATCATCCTGACCTCACCTTGACCACGCCTTGACAGGCATGGTCAGGCTCACTTGTAGCCAGCCTCTAACAGGCATGGCTTACTGTCCCCTACAATTCCCCTTTTAGTCTAAAAGAGGATTACAACCTAACAGTGTAAAGTATCCAAAATTAACAATCATAAAGGTGAAATACAAGAAATC
Source organism: Cricetulus griseus (assembly GCF_003668045.3). Taxonomy (NCBI): domain Eukaryota; kingdom Metazoa; phylum Chordata; class Mammalia; order Rodentia; family Cricetidae; genus Cricetulus; species Cricetulus griseus. The sequence continues at coordinate 135,002,261 of NC_048597.1, forward strand.
TGCTATTGCACATTCTAACCATGTCTATTTCAGCTAAACCCCAAAGTCATCTGAAAGAGGTGTCCAAACCTGAACACCTCCTTCCAGTCCCAACCCTAAACAATAGGAAGGTCATTCCTAACTAGGCTTACACTGCCCTAATAGACAATAATGGGGGACCAGGGCATAGCATCCTCCAAGTTACTTCCTGCTGAAATGGGACGATGGTAGCCTCGTGAGGTCCTGTGGGAAGTAAATGCTAGTGTAGTGAAAGTCACTAACGAATTATATCCAGTCCATGTTAGATGGGATTTGCTTGATTGAAGATCTAGGTTGAAATCCTCAACTTGATTGAAGTCAGTACTCCAAGCTCTGGTCGGAGTGTCAGGTGAAATGGAGTAAGCTGGATCCAGTGCAGTCGAGGAGGTATAGCCCAATTTCTTTCCAGAGCATCCAGGGATTGCTGTCAGGTGGGTCTTTCTTGGCTGTGTGTGACTCAAACATAAGTGTTAGCAGAGAAATGTTTGCATGTATATGTAAACATATGTATGTATGCTGGAAAAGGCAATTGTGGAAAAATATCATGAGACGGTGTACACCTTGAAGGAAAGAGCCAAGAAAGACAAAGACAGTCTCCAAATTCCTCTCTTGTTCTATTTTACATCAATTGGCTTCTTGATATAATACAGAAACCCTAAGGTATAGTTAAACAACGTGCTTGGATTTTAGGGGAGAAAAGCCAAATCCAACTCTAAATCCAGCATTGATTTACTTGAATAGGGACTAGGAAATAAAGAGAAATAGAGTTATTGAGAGACAGCTGTAAAGTTTACCATATGGCATGCTCCTTTTGTTTGATGGTTATACCTACCTTGTCTTCTTAAGTATCTACCCATGTAGTGTTCTTGGATTTCTGGAAATGAGTTTTCCTGTGAAGATAGAAACAAAACACTTCCCTTTCCTTTGGGAGGTTTCTATTTAGTTTATGAGATATACCTCAGTAAATACCTGTCACTTGTCCTTGTCGAAAGGTTTGTCTTTTTGACGTGGTCAGGCACACCTGTAACAAGCCTCTAACAGGCGTGGCTTACTATCCCCCACAAATATGTAATTTAAAAATTAAATAGATATACCTATAGACATTACACTATACAGGGCAGGCACATCACAGATGTCACATACACTTAAATGATGTGGGAGCGGGTCCCCAGATTGTGTGCAAGTGGCATGGACTGATACTACTGGGCCAGGTAATAGTTTGGCATGTTGTCAGAACAGTTGAGTTAACCTTGGGGCATGATGTTCTCTATATGCCTGCCTTGGTGCTCAGCAGTCTCTATCTTCTTAAAACTGAACCACATGGGCTGGCGAGATGTCTCAACTGGTAAAGGTATTTGCTGTCAAGTGTTTGGTGACAACTCAAGTTCAATCCCCAGGTCCTACACAATGGAAGGTGAGAACTAACTCCCTTTAAATTGTGCTCTACCTCTTTACCACAGCATGCATGCAGCCATCTACACAAATGAATGTCTTAAAAAAAAAAAAAAACCAAAATCTAAAAAACCCTTAGTCCCAGGAGTGCCCATGACCCTAAAATCTAGGCAGGACTCTGACTTCACCTTGCTTCAGCAAGGATCCTGTTCCCTGTTTCTTGAAGATGGCCCTAGGTATTCTGCCTAAAAGGCACTGTCAGTGGTCAGGGCTCCAAGGAGAGAATGCAGAAAAATAGGAGGGAGCCCAGAGCAGTCCCTTCCCCCTCCATCACTCCCAGAACAGTTGAAGCTGTAACCCTTGGAGACACCAAGAATCCTGCATGCACACAGACCCTGGACCTACAAACTGGAATCCAGATCCTTTGGCCCCATGTTCTGGGGAGGCTGTGCTGAGGCTCTGCCTGTCAGGAGATGTGGCAGGAGGAGGAGGATTCTGGTGTCAACACTAGGCACCCCTTCTGCTGAATCCTGTAGACACCAGTCTAGAAACCTAGCCACTGCTGTTGCCTGGAAACTCCCGCTCCTTGGTACACCTTCCTTGGCTGTTCACCTGCTCTGCTACCTGCTCATCCAGCAGGGTTCCACCGTTCCTTTCTTTATACAGAGACAGGGTTTCTCTGTGCAACAGTCCTGGCTGCCCTGGAACTCACTCTATAGACCAGGATGGCCTTGAACTCAGAGATCTGCCTGCTTCTGCCTCTTGAGTGCTGGGATTAAAGGCATGCACCACCATGCCCAGTACCAGAAGTTTCTTTTGTGTGATGCACACAACTATTAGTGTGGGCATGTGCATGGTGAGCTTGAGGGCAGATTCTGACAGCGGCCTGTCATTCTTGGTGAGCCTTCACTTTATTTTTGGAGACAGGGTTCTCTCTGAATCCAGGGCTCACTGATGTGGCTCTGGTGGCTGGCCAGAACTCCAGAGATCTGCCTGCCTCTACCACCCCAGTGCTGGGGCTAGGCACGGTTTTAGCATAGTGCCAGGGACCTGAACTCAGGTCAAGTACTTCACTGACAGCCACCTTCTGAGCTCTCTGTTTCTTGTACTATGAAGGAGCTCTCAACCACAGCTTGCTGCCCAGGTTCATGAGGCCAAATTGAGGTGTTGGGTCGGGGCGACTTGGTTCAGGTCTCTTGTCACCCCTGAGAACCTCTAAGGGCACATGGCGCTGGTACTCTGTGTGCCCATCCTGTCACCACCTCAAGCATCCCACAGAGTCCTTACCACAGAGGAGACATTAGAAAATGGAAAATGTCTCCTCTGTGACCATCACTCTTTCCCAGTGGCACAAAGCACCCAGGACAGCTGAGGCCTCAGTCCAGAATCTGGACTTACAAGGAATTTAAATAAAATTGTGGATGTGAAGCCAAGCTTCCTGGGTTCAAGTCCCTGTGTGCATGGAAGGCGGCAGGAGTTGGGCATCAGCCTTTCCTCTTAGGTCTGCACTTGTGTAGCCACCTGCTTCACAGGGTGGCTGCCAGCACACAGCAAGAGATCCAATGTAGGTGCCAACCTTTGAGTGTCACTTCCTTTGGGTCACCTGTCGAGGTGAGTATACAAGCTTGGCAGAGGCTGGCTAGAGGTCAACCTCAGGTGGTATTCCTCAGCCAACTTTTCTATTTTTATGTTGGGCTCAGTGGTTGAGAGCACTTTCCTCTCTTTTAGAGGACCCAAGTTCAGCTCCCAGCACCCATGTCTAACAGCTCATGTAACTGCAACTCCCTTTTCTGATCTCCAGGGACACCCTGATGTGTGCTCATGCAACACACACACACACACACTAATGAAACTTAGGGCTGGAGAATTAGCTCAGCAGTTAAAAGCACTCATTGTTTTCAGGAGATGTGGGGTTTGGGTCCCAGCACCCATGTGGCAGTGCACAACTCTCTGTAACTCCAGTTCTAGGAGATCCAGGTCTCTTTCGGTCTCCTCAACACTACATCCATGTGGTGTACAGACACCCTGCAAAACGCTCATACACATAAAATCTTTAAAAATGTGTAGAAAAGCTGAGCTGTGGTGGTGGACACCTTTAATCCCAGCACTCGGGAGGCAGAGGCAGGTAGATTTCTGTGAGTTCAAGGCCAGTCTGCTCTACGGAGTTCCAGGACAGCCATGGCCTCAAAGTGTAAAATATCTTAACTATGTATTTAGTGTGTAGGTGCCACCGAGCAGGTGTGTGGTCACAGGACACCTGGGAGTCAGTGCTTTATTGACACTGTGTGTGTGTGTAGTGGGGGGCATGAGAAGAGAACTTAAACTATCAGGCTTACACAGCAAACCTTTTGCCAGCTGAATAGCTTGTCAGGCAGTTTTTGTACTTGAGAATAATTTTGACATTACTATGTGTGTGATGGGTGCGGTGTGGGGCTGTGTGCCACAGGGCGAATGTGGAGGTCAGAGGACAACTTCAGGAGTCAGTTCTCTCCCTCACCATGAGGGTGCTAGGGACTGACTCTGGGCATCAGGCCTGTGAGCAGAGACGTCTGGCTTTTTTTGGTTGTTTGGTTTTTGAGACCAGGTCTCACTATGTAGCCTTGGCTGGCCCAGAACTCAGAGCTCTTCCACCCTCTCCCTCCTGAGTGCTGAAGACACAGTTCAGTGGTTCAGAGCACTTGCTGTTCTTGCAGAGGACCTGAGTTCTGGTCTTAGCATTCACATCAAGTGACTCAGAATCCTCTAATTCTCAGCTCCAGGAGAAACAAACAAAGCCTCTGCCTCTTCAGGCCCTCACTCAAATGCACAATGCCACAACAGACACACCTGCCCACATGTAATTAGAATAAAAAACAAATCTTTGAAAATGTGTGCTACCATGCCCAGCCTAATCATGCTTTTTGAGACAGGGTTTCTCACTGGCCTGGAACTAGCAAATTAGGCTAGGCTGTGTGGTGGCAAGCCCCAGGGATCTGCTTGTGTCTGCCTCTTCTGCACTGGGAGTTCAAGTGTACACAGCCATCCCAGCCTTTTCATCAGGGTTCTGGGGATCAAGCCAAGGCCCACATGTTTGTGTAGCAAAGACTTTACTGACTGAACTATCTCCCCAGCTGTCTATGGTTTTCACTCTGACTGCCGTAAACACAATGTCAAATGTCTGTCTGTCTACTATGCACCCAGACTGCTCCAATTATTCAATTATTGTTATTATTGTTTATTTTTTGACAGAGGGTTTCTCTGTGTATACCTGGCTGTCCTGGAACTCGCTCTGTGGACCAGGCTGGTCTCAAACTGATAAGAGACCCACGTGCCTCTACCTTCCAAGTGCTGAGATTAAGGACGTGCACCACTGACCAGACAATTATGGTTTTTTTTAAGATTTTATTTATTTATTATGTATACAACATTCTGCTTTCATGTATATATGCACACCAGAAAAGGGCACCAGATCTCATAACGGATGGTTGTGAGGCACCATGTGGTTGCTGGGAATTGAACTCAGGACCTCTGGAAGAGCAGTTGGATGCTCTTAACCTCTGAGCCATCTCTCCAGCCCCAGACAATTATGTTTAAAGTGTTATACTCCAGTAATTCTGTCACTTAAAAGGCTGAGACAGAGGATGAATTTGAGATGATCTTGGGCTGAACAACTTGTCTTAAACACTACCACTCTTTGGTGGGGTGGCATACACCTTTCATCCCAGCACTTGGAGCAGAGGCAAGTATACCTTCGAGCATGAGGCCAGAAAGCCCTGGGTTTAATCCCTAATACCAAATGAACTATGTAGGATTGACTACCTGGGAGACAAAGGTCGGTGGGGGGTTGAGAGGGATGATGAGGAATTCAAGGCCACTCTCAGATTCATAGCAAGTTCAAAGTCAGCCAGGTATATAATACCCCACTCCCAACCACTACTAACCCTGCCCTCACGAAGAAAACAATAGAAAAATAGTTTGAAAACCTGACCAAAACATATCCATAGGGCCACTAAGAACTCTTCTGAATGCCTTAGTCTCAAATCCTAGTTTCCCTTTTAACCCAAGAAAGCACAAATAGTCAGGGATCCGCACTGGCTGCTTTATTGACAGGCTTGTGAGTTCCTGAACCAGCCCCTACCTTTTCTACAAAAGCAAAGGAAGAGGAAAACGGGTTCCCAGGCAAAGCCCAGCAAAGGACCTTGACTCCGAGGCCACAAGCACAAGGAGGTAGGAAGGACAGGGGGTCCAGGTCCTCAAGGACCATGTGCTGGTGAGGTGGCTGAGGAGACTGGTGGTCCCACAGCTATTCTTTGCAGGGATGTCAGGAAACGGTCACCAGAGGAGCCAGAAACCTTGGGTAAAGGGTTGGGGGCTGAAGAAGGGAGCAACTCGAAGGCTTTCAGAGTCATTTGAGGCCACCCTGAGCAGCATGGTGAGACCCAGCAACCCCTCACCTCCAGCCTACCACAAGCAGTCAGGGTCACTGTTACAGCCACCTCCGCAGCCCCACACACATCCACTCATTCGAATCCAGTCCATACACGGAGGGAGGGCTGTCATTGCCCTGGAATGTCTCTGGACTGGTACCCGGGTCAGTACTGCTGAGGGGGCAGTTCCTTGATATTGCTACTGATTAGCTGCTTCACAGGCGTCTATCCAATCGCTGTACACATCCACTGGTTCTGACAGATCTGCAACACAGAGTCAAGGATGATTTCTAGCAATGAAGCCCTCTCCTGGGCACATTTATGCTATTTATGACAGGGTCAATTGGACCCCTGCCATGTGCCTTGTCATTTAGTGTTAAGCCAGTAGACAAGGTAGCAGTGGCTCCATAACTGCCCACAGGAGCAGGGCAGCAGGAGGGACTGACAGTTCCTTGTCTTTGGTCACCAGTCCCTGAGCAGGTAAAGACAGTCCCAACTCCCACCCACTTCTCTCATTCTCTAGGAATCAGATGACTTTCCAAGGATACATGTGATGGGTGTCTGGAATTCCTCTAGGCACACGGTACAGGAGATAACTCCAGTGTTTCGAGCACGGTCCCTGCAATAGGACAAAGTGGAAGGATGCATGAGAAACGAACACTGAGCCTAAGAGGGCAACCCTGCCAGCAGGAAGCCCAGGGTGAGCAAGGCAGGAGAAACAGGCTTGGACGCCCATAGATGTGGGCTGGCGCACCCTAACCACCCGCTTACATTTTCACGTCACAGGACTTCTCGTGGTTGCAGAAGGGGCAAGTGAACTGGGTCTCCAGGGTGCCTGTCATCTTCTTCTTGGGGGGTGGCTTCCGTTTAGACTTCCTTCGTCCCATGGCTGCAGGGGGATGAAACCTGTGGGGCAGAGGAGGGGTCAGCTGCTGGCTACTCTCTACCTCCATCCTCTGGAAGCAGGCTTGAGGCGACCAGCAGTAGCCCATGGAGAAAGGAAGATGTGCACTATGACGTCCAGGCTTCTACCTGAGGAACTTAGGCTCCTGACCTTAGGCCCAACAGTCCCTGTGTACACTCTGGGCAGTATGGCTGAGAACAGCCTTTAACCTTGGTTTCTCAACTCACTGTGTGACTCCCGGTAGGTCACTTAAGATCCCTGTCCTCAGGGGAAGGTAGGGGTGGACAGGAGGCTTAAGAAAACACAGGACGGGGAGGGTATTCAACATAGTGACTGCATCCGGTGAAGGGGTGAGGAGTTAACTCCAAAGAGTGACTAAAGATGACGTCAAGGGCAGCAAGACGGCTTAGTGGGCAAAAGTGCCAACCATGCAACCTGATGACATGAGTCTAATTCTGGAAACCGACACAAAAGCCAGGCTCACATCCATAAGCCTGGCACTCTGATGTGGGGATGGGGCAGAAACAGGAGGACTGTTTGGGAGCTTGCTGGCTAGTCAGTTGCAACAGAATACGGAAGGTGAGGACAGACTTCCCAAAAACTTGTCCTCTGACCTCCACACACACAATGTAGGAGTGTATCTCCCCGGACACTGAATATAAAGTCTCAAGCAGCTCCCCCAACACCCCCCACCCCGCCCCACACACAAGAAAAAGGTTTTTCTTTTTCTTTCTGAGACAGGGTTTCTCTGTGACTAGGAGGCTGTCCTGGAACTAGCCCTTGTAGACCAGGCTCTCAAACTCAGAGATCTGCCTGCCTCTGCCTCCTGAGTGCTGGGATTAAAGGTGTGTACCATCAATGCCAGCAGGATTTTTTTTTTAGGGGATTGGAATGGGGTGGCAGTGAGACAGGGAAAACAAATCAACTGAACAAGTGACAGTCTAGCTTGGTGCCCAAAGCTGTGATGAGGACACAAAAGGTTGGGAGGTGTGGCACAGGCCTTTAATCCCAGCATTCTGGAGGCAGAGACAGGCGAATCTTTGTGAGTTTGAGATCAGTCTTCGGAGAGAGTTCTAGGACAGTCAGGGCTACAAAGAGAGATATTGTCTCAACCTGCCCCCTCACCAAAAAGCAAAAACAAACCAAACATGGACTCCATTCCCAACTATCACAGGATGACTTTGAATTCCTGACCCCCCCCCCCCCCAAAGTGCTCAGACTATAGGCATGAGCTGCCATGCCTGGTTTTCCACCTGACACAGTCATGGGTAATACTGACTATCAACTTCACAGAGTCTAGAATCACTTGTGAGAGTTAGAGCATGGGAGTCATCTTGTTTAGGTTATAATGAATGTGTAGAGATAAATATCCACCCTAAAGGAAGGCAGTGCCATTTCTTGGGCTGGGGACACAGACAGATGCCGGTGAGGTGGGGGAAGATGGGGGTGGGGCTAGCAGAGCACAAGAATTCACTTCCTTCTGCTTCCTCCTCAAGCTCTTTCCTCTCTGACAAACCTGCTGTGGAGCCTAAAGAAGCCCCTCCTGCCTTAAGTCGATTTTGTTAGTTATCACCACAGCAACCCCAAAAGTACCTAAGACACAACTCTAAGACACAAGACAGGCGGTTTGGAGAAATAACAGTGTCAGTGGAGGGACACTCAGGGGCAGATGGCGTGCCAGCAGATGGGCAGGGAAGCAGCAGCAGCAACCACTCATCTCTGCCTGGGAATGCACTCAGGGTCTGCCTTTGTAGTCACTTCCGTATGCACCATACCACGCCCACCAACTGTTTCTAGGCCAGACCCCCACCAGCCAGCTGGGGTACCAAAGAACTGAGAGGGCAGTTACACTATTTGTCTACCACTCACTGTAGCCTATCTGGTCTGGAACTCACTCTGTAACCCAGACAGAATTCTCAATGTAGACCAGAGAGATCTGTCTGCCTCTGCTTCCCAAGTGCTGGAATTAAAGGTGTGTGCCACCAGTGCCCTGGTCAGATATTTACATTACAATTCACAACAGTAGAAAAATTACAGCTAGGAAGTAGCAACAAAATAACTTTATGTTGGGGTCAGCACCACATAAGGAACTGTATTAAAGGGTTGCAGCATGAGAAAGGTTGAGAACCACTGCTCTAGGGGCTGTCATGCCCAACGAGTTGCTTCTCAAGATTCAGTTAATGGGAGCTTCAGTGAGCTGCATTGTCTCATTTAGAAATCCTAGCACCATAGCCGGGCGGTGGTGGCACACACTTTTAATCCCAGCACTCGGGAGGCAGAGGCAGGCAAATCTCTGTGAGTTTGAGACCAGCCTGGTCTACAAGAGCTAGAGCCAGGGCAGCCTCCAAAGTCACAGAGAAACCCTGTCTGGAAAAACCAAAAAGAAATCCTAGCACCAAAGAGGTAGGAGGATTGCTACATTTTTAGCCAGCAGGAGCTACACAGTACAGCAGACCAAAACAGAACAACAAAACCAAACCAGGCATGTTGGTTTAGCCCTTGGTAGGCTGAGGCAGGACGATGTCAAAAGTTGCAAGTCAGATTGTCTCAAAAATCCAAACAATGGGGCTGACCCAAGTTCAATTCCCAGCATCCACATGGTAGGTCACAACTGCCTGTGACTCTAGTTTCAGGGATCTGATGCCCTTCTCTGGCTTCCTAGGACACTGCACACTAGTGGTGGACAACCATACAAGCAGGCAAGCCCTCATACACATAAGATAAAAACAAACACATATTCAAACGTCTGTATTAATAATTAGTTACAGATGACAGGCTTTTAACAGGATCTGAGGCAGATGAAGAGTGTTACACGAAAAATAAAAGGCGCAGAGACTGATATTGGAGTTCAATCTGCAGATCAGGGAAGCAAAGCAGCTGGTCACTAACTCTCACCTCTAGCTCAGGCTGACAGGGCTGTTCCACACACAAGCTCTTCACCAAGTCTCAAACTGCTGCCTCTCTTCGGAGTAGCTGGAGAACGAGTGCCTCTCTGAGACCTTGCTTCTGTCTTATAGAAGTGCAGGATGGGCGGGGCGTTGGTGGCTCACACCTTTAATCCTAGCACTTGGGAGGCGGAGGCAGAGGCAGGTGGATCTCTGTGAGTTCGAGGCCAGCCTGGTCTCCAGAGCGAGTGCCAGGATAGGCTCCAAAGCTACACAGAGAAACCCTGTCTCGAAAAACCCAAAGGAAAAAAAAAAAAGTGTAGAATGCTCCTGAGCCTATGCTATCACGTGTCTACACAGTTATGGCTGTTCCTCCTGCGTCCCCCCCCCCACCCCGCCCCCAAGGTCTGGGCCTGGCAACTACCTACAACAGAATCACAAACCTTCCACAGGCCACCTTGGTGGATCCTGTTTCACTCAGCTGGTACAGGTACTGCTGCCAAGCCTGGCAAGATGAATTTGGTCCCCAGCATCCCCACGGAAAGAGGGAATGAACTCCGCAAGCCTTTGTACACAGGCACATTATACACACAAAGACGTCTAAAAAACTTTCAAAACAGGGCAAGCACGATGGTTCAGCAGGTAGGGACGCTGGCTGCCGAGCCTGACAGCCTGGGTTCAATTCCCTGGACCCTCAACGGTGGAAGGAGAACCGCTTCCTGCAAGCAGTCCTCTGTACACTGTCGTACAACATCCAAAACGAACTAATTTTCGACCACCTTAGACTCCTTCAAGGTCCTCCAGCGTCTACAACCCTCATCACCCATCTCCGAGGCAGGGTTTCACTGGGCTCACTCCCCAGCATCCCCGGCGCCCGGTATACACCAAGCTCCTAATAACCACTTGCTGAGCGAACCAGTGAGGGTCCTGCATCTCTGTGTGGCCCCAGACCCCATCGGCCAGCCGCTGCCCGCGAACGAGCCGTGTTGTCCCGAGGCGAAGGGATGGGGTCGCGGCGTAGAAGCGACGCCGCCAGCCTCACCCAGGCTCCGGGGGCGCGGCCCGCGCGTCCAGCTGCGGGGTCCGGCGGTCAGGCTCCTCACCCGGCGGTCCTCGGAGCCATGCCCGGGCCTCGGCACCACGCCGGGCGGGCCGTCTGGAGAGAGCGCCTGGTCCCGCCCGGCCCCGCCCGGTCCTGCCCGGTCCGCCCGGCCTAACGCCCGCGCGCGAGACCCAGGAACCTACCTGTACCAGCTCTTCCTCGCAGCCAAGGCCGCTTCACCCGGGAGACACTAACTTCCTTCCCCTGACGGAAGCGGAAATATCGCCTCGGTTTCCCGCCTACTCCGAACCCCGGGTCATGTAGACCCCGCCTCCTACAACTGCTGGTCTCTGCGCATGTGTGACGTCTGTTACGGCGCATGCGCTCGCACTGATTGCCCGCGAGCTCCGTGGAGTGGAGACGGATTGGCGACGAGCGTGTGTCCAGGTGTAGCACCCTGGCTACCGTCCTCGCCTGTGGCCACCGCCTTCTTGGACTCCTCTCTTTTGTCCCCAGTTGCAGCTCCTCCCCCCCCCCCGCGGGAAGCGCTCCTGAGTGCTCCCAACCTCCATGCTCACTCAAGTATCCTAGCCCTAGAGAAGACTAGATGGGAAGAGGAAGGCGACCCGAGAAGGCGTAAGGGGGTAAATATGGTCAAAGTGCATTATATGCTATATATTCGCATAGGGAAATCCACTATGTATGGTTAATATACGCTAATGCAAAACACAAAATACCCCAATCCTAACCCTGACTACCTGTAATCCCAGCACTGAGGAGATGGAGATAGAATTTGAAACCCAAGGTCCCACCGGGAGGTGGTGTCAGCGCAAGTCTTCATTCCCAGCACTTGGGAGACAGAGGCAGGCGGATCTCTGTGAGTTAGAGTCCAGCCTGGTCTCCAGAGCGAGTGCCAGGATAGGCTCCAAAGCTACACCTATATAAATGCCAGATGGGAGGATAGGCTCCAAAGCTACACCTATATAAATGCCAGATGGGTGTGGCTCCCCACCTGTAGTCTGAACCTGCAGGAGGTGGAGACAGGATCCCCAGAGCAAGCTGGCTAGCTGGATGAGGTGAGCTCTGGGTTCAAGAGAGACCCTGTCGCTATATAGAAGGTGGAGAACAATTAAGGAAGGCTCTTTGGTCTCCACATGCAGACCCTCACAAACATATGTGCTTAACATACATACTTCTTTTTTCTTAATTAAAGGCTACTGGCCAGCAAGATGGCTCAGCAGGTAAAGGCACTTCCTAGCAAGCCGCAGTCAGCCTGAGTTTGATTACTGAGTTACATGGTGGAGGGCCAGAACTAATTTCTGCAAATTTTATACACACACACACACACACACAGAGAGAGAGAGAGAGACAGAGACAGAGAGAAAAGAGGACTTGAAAGCCCCCAGCAATGCTCTCCACCGAAACACCAACTGCTTCTGAGACTGCACTGAGCTCCTTCCCTAGTCTCCAGTGTTGGGATTAAAGGCCCGAGCTCTGTCTCTCTTTAAACTGATTCACTCTCATGCAGCCCTGGGTGACCTTGAACTCAAAGAGTTCCATCTGCATCTGTCTTCCTGTGTCCTGGGATTAAAGGTGTGGCTACCACTGCCTGGCCTCTATGGCTGTGGCTAGCTTTGCACTCCGATCTCCAGGCAAGATTTATTGATCATAAACAGTATATCACCACACAGGAGGATCTTTACAAACCAGAGGCCAGCCTAACTACACAGTGGGCTCCAGACAAGCCTGAGCTATACAGTGAGACCTTGCCTCAAAAAGTCAACTATCGGGTGTTGAGATGACTCACAGGTTAACACTATTGAGGGAGGTTAAGTGGTTAGCTGTGTCACGTGTTGTTCATGCTTTGAATGGAATGAAGTACAAGTGCCAACTGTTGAGTCTGGTAAGTGTTTCTCCCTGGGGACCTTAACAAGAGTTATTTCTTTAGTGTTTTTCCAGAAACAACTTGAGGTATTTATTTAGAGCAGATGGATCTCCAAGATGTCCTATAGGGGGCAGTGTCATCCTTGGAACTGACTTTCCTGAAGACAATGTCCCAGTGTTGGCAGCTCCAATTCATGTAGGATGGGAAAACTAGTATGGTGGTTAGGGCCTAAAACCCCAACACTCAGAATTCAGAGACAAGACCTTTGCTAGTTCTAGGCCAGCCTTGGCTGTATGATGAATTCAAGCTAACCTGGGCTGCATTGTGAGACCTTGGCTCATACACACACACAAATATGAAACTACAAAGCACAGAGGGTAAGATCTGTCTGTACACATCATGCCTATTACCATGTGGCTTGCTGTCTTATTTCCGCTAATGGTCAAGGCATATATGCAAAACTCTTGTTTCCAGTAGTTGTCCTTGTTAGTTTTTCTTTTCACCTTGATGTGAGCTAGAGTCAGGCTTTCAGTGGGATCTGGATTATCTGGAAAAATTGTCTATTTTAGGTTAATGGGAGTGGCAGACTGACCCTGACTGTGGGCACCACCCTTCCCTGGGCTGCGGAGCACCATCGATCTTCTCCCTCTGCTTCCTGACTGCAGATGACTGACAGCTGCCTTGAACACCTGCTGCCACACCTTCCCTGTCACCATGGACTGTACCCTTGCACTGGGAGCCAGAAGAAACCCTTCCTCTCTGAAGTTGCTTGAAGCAAGACAGTTTATCACATCGTCAGAAAAAGAAATGAATATAGCCTGGGCAATAGGGGCTGTTCAAGGGTCCAGCATCACCATCCCTGTGGTGAGAAGGTGTCAAAAGCCCAGCATTGTTGAAAACACCTGTAATCCCAGTTCAGGAGGCTGAAACAGGATTACCTTGAGTCAGAGGCCAGAATGGACTACATAGAGAGACCCGGTCAAATAAAATCATAGAATTAAAATAAAACAGGGCAGTGTGTTAGCCTAACTTGGTGCTGTAGCCTGCCATCCTAGCTTCGGCAGACGCTGAAGCAGGAGGCTCTATAGTTAAAGGCCAACCTGGGCAACTCAAGACACTGCCACCAAATAAAGTCAAAGCTAGGCGTGGTGATTTCACTCCCTTAATCTCATCACTCAGGCAGTGGAAGCAGGAGTGTAGCACCAATAATATAACCCAGAGACAGATACTGGGATAATGCTGAAGATCAGAAAAGCAAAGCAACCAGCCACTAAAGAGTTTTCACCTCTACCCGTGCTCAGATCGAAGCGGTGATCCAGACCACTGCTCCTCAGACTCACTGAGACTGCCTAGACTGCAATGCTCTCCACCAAAACCCCAACTGCTTCTGAGACTGCACTGAGCTCCTTCTCTAGTCTCCAGTGTTGGGATTAAAGGCCCGAGCTCTATCTCTCTTTAAACTGATTCACTCTCATGTGGCCCTGGGTGACCTTGAACTCAAAGCGTTCCATCTGCATCTGTCTCCTGTGTCCTGGGATTAAAGGTGTGGCTACCACTCAATGGCTATGGCTAGCTTTGCACTCCAATCTCCAGGCAAGATTTATTGATCATAAACAGTATATTACCACACAGGAGGATCTTTAAAAACCAGAGGCCAGCCTAACTACACAGTGGGCTCCAGACAAGCCTGAGCTATACAGTGAGACCTTGCCTCAAAAAATCAACCATGGAGTGTTGAGATGACTCACAGATAAACACTATTGAGTTCAATCCCCAGAGCCTGTGGTGGAGGAAGGGAACCAATTCCTGTGAGTTATTCTCTGACTTCCATGTGTGTGCTATGGTATATGTTGTATGGCACACATACAACACACACACACACACACACACACAAAAAAAAAAAAACCACACACACAAAACAGCAATAATAAATATGGAGTGTGAGGTGGGGGAGAAGGAATGGGGGTGGGGGAGGGAGAGGGAGAGGGAAAGTACATGTGAAAATATTAATAATTTAATAAAAAAATGCAAAAACAAAAAAACAAACAAACAAAAATATGGAGTGTGGTGGCACCCAGGAAGCAGAGGCAGGTGGAGCTCTGTGAGTTTGAGGCCTGCTGGTCTATATAGTGAGCCCCTATCTAAGAAAACAAATGAGGGAGTGTGTATTGTTTGTTACAGCGCTTGCCTGGCTTGCACAAGGCCCTGGGTTTCATTCCCAGGGCAGGGAACAAGCAACAGTGTTTCTCAGTCAACAAGTGTAGCTGCTGTTGGACAGAAGCCCCATTTGCAGAGGCAAGGCCAGCTTCCCGTGTGCCTCTCCATGTCTGAGAAATATTTATGGCATTTGGTGCTCAGTGGAGGAGGGAACTTGGTTTGCAGTCCTTTGGTTTTGTCACTCATTCTCCATGTGACATTTAATGTGTTACTTCTCTTTTCTGGACCCTGGGAACAGAGACAATGGGTGAAGGTAACTGCTGATTCAGAGTTCTGACTGCTAGGAGTCTCTGAGTCAGTGGGAAGAAACTGGTGGCGTTGAACTTCAATATGGTTGAGTTTAACACTGAGACCTGAGCTGTAATCACCTAGTTGGCAACCTGACTGTGTTGGTTTGTTCTTTTGTCAACTTGACACAAAGTAGGACCATCTGGGGAGAGGGTGCCTCAGTTGAGAAAATTCCTCCATCAGACTGACCCGTAGACAACCCTGGTGGGCATTTCTTGATTAACTACTGATGTGGGGAGCCCAGCCCACTGTGGGTGGTGCCACCTCTGGGCAGATGGCCCTGGGTGTATGAGAAAGCCATAGGGAGAAGGCCAGTATGCAGCACAGCTCCACGGCTCCTGCTTGAGTTCCTGTCCCGACTTCCTTCTGTGATCCGGTTGTATAAGGCAAATAAACCTGTCCTCCCCATACTGCTTTCTGTCAGAGTGGTTTTTCACCCCAGTAGAGAGCAAGCCAGGACAGACATGGTGCAGAGTCCCACCTAGGTCTCTGGAATGTCCTCTGTGGAACAGGATGAGTCTAGCCTTTGTCTCACGGGTTAGGGACAGAAGTGATTTCTTCTTTTAAAGACAGGGTCTCATCTAGTCTAGTCTGGTTGTAGACATGAGTCACTTCGCTTAGTTGACTTTTTTGTTTTACTGTGTGTGTGTGTGTGTGTGTGTGTGTGTGTGTGTGTGTGTGTGGCCTCCCTGGCTGTGGACTGTTTTTATTTAAACAGAGGGCCAGAATGTGTTCTTTCCTTCACACGAGGATTGCAGAGATTGAATTTGGGTGGTCAGGCTGGGCAGCACTCACTGCCCAACCCCCCAAAACAAAGTCAGGGAGGCCAGGCATGGGGTGCCATGCCTTTAATCCCCACACTCAGGAGGCAGAGGCGGGCAGATCTCTGAGTTTGAGGCCAGCCTGGTCTACAGAGTGAGTTCCAGGGCAGCCAGGGTTTTGAAGAGAGGCTGTCTCAAAAAAAAAAAAAAAATCCAAACACAAAAACCGTAACACAAAACCAAGGTGGCGGGGAGGGGGCTGGAGAGATGGCTCAGCAGTTAAGAGCACTGAGTGTTCTTCCAAAGGTCTCTGGTTCAATTCCTAGCACCCACATGGCAGCCAACAACTGTCTGTAACTCCAGGATCTGACACCTTCATACAGACAAAATACCAATGCAAATTAAATAAAAAATATTAAAAAAAAAAAAAAAAACCAAGGTCAGGGACTGGGGACAAGGTTCAGTCAGAAAAGTGCTTGTTCTGAAAACATAAAGGCATAGGTTTGCTCTCCCAGGCATGGCAGTGCCCACCTCATCACTGCAGAGGGAGGCAAAGATAGGAAGGTTGTGGAGCCGCCAGCCAGCCAGACTGTCCCCAATGAAAGTCCTGGCCTCAGAAAATAAGCTGAAGACTGGAGAGGTGGCTCAGTGGTGAGTGCAGGCTGCTTTTGCAGAAGGCCTAGGTTCAGTTCCCAGCACCACTGCATGAAACCAGCTCAAGGGCTCTGTTCTCCTTGGGCGCCTGCATGCATGTGGGCATATAAACTCATGCAAGTACACACACACACACAAAAAAAAACATATTAAAGTTTGTTTGAAGTAGAGAAGTTGAGGAAGACAACCAACACCAACCTCTGGCCATCACATGTGGTAGCTTGGACTCCCAACACACCTGGAACATGGTGGGGATGCTTTGGCTTTGGCAGGGATTGAAATTTTTGCAGACCTTGCAGCTAAGTTAATTATATGCCTTGAGATCATTCAAGAAATGTAGTCAAAATGCCACGCGTTGTGTCCTCAGCCAGTTTCATCAGTTTGAAACAACTTTCCCAGGTAAGGGGTTTTACAACCTAAACTGAGTACATAGCCCCCCCCCGCCTCCCCCCCCCCGAGACAGTGTTACTCTTTGTCTTTGGAGGCTGTCCTGGAACCCACAGAGATCCGCCTGCCCCTGCCTCCCAACGGCTGAGTACGTAGCTTTTAATGTTAAAGCATATTCTCTTCCACGAGTCTGGCGAGAATAGTGGTGTGTGTGTGTGTGTGTGTGTGTGTGTGTGTAGGGGGAGTGTGTGTGTGAGGGGGTGTGGGCAGTGTGTAGTATGTGTGAACATGAATGGTGTATGTGTGTATGTGTGGCATATGGTGTGTGTGTGTGTGTGTGTGTGTGTGTGTGTGTGTGTGTGTGTGTGTGTGTATGTGTATGTGGTATGGTAATCATTTTCTAAAAGCAGCCAATGAGTTGACAGAAACCTTAAACAATGCAAATATCCCATAAGTGCTGGAAGCAGCATGAGGACATGACTGATACATCAGCTGGGTTTTGAGTGCTATTCTGGGTCATTTGGCGTTAAGTAACTCTTTCCTTTGCAAACTCTGGAAGCTGTCTCTGTGAAGAATCCCTTCTTTCTTTCCCATGCGGTGTTTTCTGTGCTGTTCAATAAATGCAGAGCAAAGGCCCTTGTTTGGGACAGGCACACTAGACAGACAGGCACAGACAACAGGGTCAGATCAGAAACACACAACAGACAGACTACAGACAGTCAGATGGAAGACACAGAGATAAACAGAGAGAGAATACAGATTTGGGCTTACTTTTGGTCAAACTAATCAAGATTACTTTCTAAATTCCTTAATGTGACATTGATGCAAGGGTCTCACTCTAGCCCAGGCTAACCTGGAATTCTCTTTGTAGCCCAGGCTGGCCTCAAACTCACAATGCTATCTTCCTACCTTAGGTTCCCAAGTGTTGGAATTACAGGCATGAGCCTCCACATTAAAAGCTGCCGTCTGTCTGTCTGTCTGTCTATCTCAGCTCAGGGAACATTTTGTCAGTCTGAGGGAGATGGGTGGAAGTAAGAAAGAGCCACACTGTTTGTCTTAGAGTTCAAGAAGGCAGGCAGCTTCAGCAAAGAAGTTCTGCAAGCAGCTGTATAGGGTCAATGTCTTCAGGGAAACAGAGAAAGTCCAGTCAGGCTGAGCTAAAGAGATGAACAACTGCAAAAAACCCTTTTTGTTTGTTTTTGTTTTGTATTTTTTGTTTGGTTTTTTTGCGTAACAATACTGGCACTTGATTTGTAGACCAGGCTGACCTTGACCTCAAAGAGATCCACCTGCTACTGCCTCCCAAGTGCTGGGATTAAAGGCGTGAGCTACAACCGCAGGGCTAAAAACTGTTTTTATTTTATTTTATTTATTTATTTATTTTGGTTTTTCGAGACAGGGTTTCTCTGTATTGTTTTGGAGTCTGTCCCGGAACTAGCTCTGTAGACCAGGCTAGCCTCAAACTCACAGAGATCTGCCTGTCTCTACTTCTTGAGTGCTGGGATTAAAAAAACTACTGTTTTTAAACAAACAAACAAACAAACAAACCCCCAAATATTTTCTTCAGGGACAGGAGTTGTGTGCAAATGAAGCCAGAATACAATGTGTGAGAGTTACTTCCCCCTCTCTACCATGTGTGTTCCAGGGATGGAACTTGGGTCCTGATGATTGACTGCAAACACACTTACCACCCTGAGGCATCTCCCCAGCCCCAAGGTCCCTTTCTTAACTGTAACAGTAACTTCTGCCTTAGTTTCAAGTTCAACAGTATCAATATAAGGTAGCACATGGCTCTTCTACTATGCTTCTGTCTGTAGCAGAAACATCAATGGTTCATCCAGACAGCAGGTAGCCCAGCATCCCTGCTCTGCCACTCCTGGTGTGACAGTTGAAACTATCTAGAGAGTGGTTTGTGTGACTTGCCTCATGCTAATGGCTTAGGCAAATGTCTGTGGGCAAGTGTTACTCAATTCCCCAGAGAAGTGAGCTGGGCTTCCTGCAGCTGGCAGACCAGCTTTTGTGTTTATTCTCTTTCCTCTATCGTAGTCTATACCTCTTTTCTTTCTTCTTTTCTTTCTTTCTTTCTTTCTTTCTTTCTTTCTTTCTTTCTTTCTTTCTTTCCTCTTGAGACATGGTCTCATTATAGCTCTGAAAACTCACTCCACACCTCTGTCTCTTGAGTGCTAGCAATAAAGGTGTGTACCACCAGGCCAGGCTCTGTATTGATTCTAGGTGCCACCGGGAGAGTAGTTGACGGGCAGAGCTCTTGCCTGCATAGGTGAGGCTTTGGAATCCATTCCCAGTGCCATCAAATGAAGTTAAAATGACAGTGGTGCTCCCGGGAGCAAATCCAGTTTATCCAGAAACAAGTCTGAACACAGAGGATGTGAACACACAAGGGCAGCCACTGCAGAACTGTCTGCAGATTGCAAATGAGTTGCAAGCCACCAGGAGATCTTTGATAGGTGTGGGGTTAGAAGTTCAGGATTGGGTGCTGGTCTCCATACTCAAAGAAAGACCTCTAGAGCTCTCCCACCAGCTGCTGAGCAGATCTCCAGATATAAAAAGTGCAAACATTAACTTGTCAAAGGAACCTTTTTGAATGATGAAAATGTTGGGCTCTTTTGTGTGTGTTTGGTATTGGGGATTGAAATCAGGAACCCACAGATGCTAGGCAGGGGCCCTACCATTGAGCCACACCCACACCAGCCCCTCCCTGGGGTACTCTAGGCAGAGCTTCTACTGCTGATCCATACCTCCCTGCAATGTTACATGTGGTGGGTTTATGACTTTGCCAAAACTTATCAGAGGGGTTGGTGTATGACTTTGCCAAAACTTATCAGAGGGGTTGGTGTAGATCCGTTGGTAAAGTACTTTCATAAAGTCCTGGGTTCCATCTGATCCCCAGTATCTCATAAAATAGGTGTGGTTGGCACAGGCCTATGATCTGAACTCTTGGGAGACAGCAAAAACTTGAAGGGTGACAGGCTACAAATGCACCAAGAAACATAATGCAAATAAAGGTATTTAAAAAAAAACTTAGACCAGCTGGCTAGGGGTGTAGCTCAGGACAGGGTGGGTATTTAGTGTTCTCAAAGCCTTGGCTTGATTCCCAACACACACACACACACACACACACAGACACCTACCTTGTAAAACTGTACGTCTAATGAGTTTGGATTAAGTGTGTGACTTAACTTACACTTCAAAGATTAGTTTTAAAGAAAAGGAAGGTTAAAAAAAACAAGGTGTGGTTTAGTGGGTAAGAAAAAAAGAACATATTCTGCTTTGCTTTTGTTTTCATGAGAAAATATATGAAAGAAACTGGGTACAGTGACACACATCTAATCGAAGCTTGAGAGGCTGGGGCAGGAGTTGGAGGCCCAGTTGGGGCTTCACAGAAGATAGTGAGACCCTCTTTTTATGGAAGGTAGGGAGGAGGAAGGAAGGAGGGGAGGGAGGGAGGGAGGGAGGGAGGAGGGAGGGAGGAGGAGGGAGGGAGGGAAAGAGGGAGGGGAGGAGAATGAAATGAACAGGAAGGGAAACAGTTTCCTGTCAGGCTAGAGGGAAGGAAAGGGTGGACTTGGAGAAGAAGGGAACATAGTACACTTTTTAATATTCTATTAAGTTTCTACTTTAACATTTACTTTGCTTTAAAATTTATTTCTTATACATTTTTTTTGTGAGTGTGGAGGTCCAAGGATAATTTGCAGGAGTCAGTTCTTTCCTTCTACCTTGTGGGCCTTGGGGATTGAACTCAGGTTACTAGGCTGTGTGACAAGCAGTTTTACAAATTCTTGTTTATTTTATGCATAGGGATGTTTTATTTATATGTATTTGTGTGTATCACATGCATGCCTGGTGCCTGTGGAGGCCAGAAGAGTGTTGATTCTGTTATAAGCAGTTGTTAGCTGCCATGTGGTGCCAGGAATTGAACCTGGGTCCTCTGAAAGCAGCCAGTGCTCTTAAGTACTGAGCCACACCCCAGCTCAGCAGCAGGCACTTCACCTAGCTGAACCTTTTTTTTTTTTTTTTTTTTTCTCGGATGACAGAAAAAAAAAACAAAACAAAAACCCACACAACCACACACCCATCTGGTTTTATGTAGTTCTGCGGATGGGACCTAGGGCTTTGTGCATACTGAAGAAATGCTCCATATCCCCAGCCATATATTTTTCCAATTTTTTGCTGCATTTGAGGGTAGGGGCTTTCTATGTTGTCCTAAGTTGGCCTTAAACTCACAGATCCACCTGCCTGTACCTCCCAAGGGCTGGGATTAAAGGTGTGTGCCACCACTTCTGGCTCATATATCTGGTCTAAGACAGGGTCTCCTGTAGCCTGGGCTGACCTGAAATGTATTAAGGATCAGAGGATGGCCTTGAACTTCTGATCCTTGAGCCTCCTGTATGCTGGGATTATAAGTGTGCACCACCAAACCCTGCTGCACTTTTCTATAAACTTTAGATTTTTGAATGTGTAAGTATTCCCAGCTCCATATTGAAATGGTCAAAAGTAAATGCTGGAAGATAAACCAATGAAAAGCTGTGGTTAAGTAAAAGGACTTGGAGTAGAGCTGTGTTCACCTGGTGTTCCTTAGCTGTCAAGAAGGGGAGGTTGAGGACAGGAAGCAAAGGGAAGAGGAAAAACAGAGCAGTTTGGTCTTAGTGTGTTCCGAAGCCTGGATGGTATCCTCAACGCTAAGGGGAGCCGGAGCCTGGGGCTCTGTGGTAAATCACAGCATACCATACTCAGATCCTTCAGGTCTCCAAAGCCCCTAAAATGTGCAGCCTTAGGTGGTGGGACATCCTGTTGTGAGGGGCAGGTAGGACATTCAGGAGTTCGAGCCCATCCCCGGCTACTTATTGGGCTCAAGGTCAGCCTGGACTTTAGTTGGATCCTCTCTCAGAAAAGAGGTCAGGACTGGAGTGCGGGCTCAGTGTTTAAGAGCGCTTGCTGCTGTTGCAAAGGACCTGGGTTTCATTACTAACTGCTCTTAATCGCAATCCCAGGGGACCCAACACCCTCTTCTGGCCTTTGTAGACACCTCCAAGTACGTGACACACATACAGACAAGCAGGCACACACACACATACCCATAAATAAAAATAAATAAAATTTAACAATAATAAAAACAAAATAATAAGCCAGGCAGTGGTGGCCCACACCTTTAATCCCAGCACTTGGGAGGCAGAGGCAGGTGGATCTCTGAATCTGAGGCCAGCCTGGTCTCCAGAGTGAGTGCTAGGACAGCATGTGCTATACAGACAAACCCTACCTGGAAACAAACGAACAATTAAAAATTGGACTAGAGCTCAGTTGGGGAAGGGCTGGCCTAGTGTTCATGAAGCCCTGAGCTGGATCCCCAGCAAAGGAGGATCCAGAGGGCAGGCTCATTTCTGCTACATAGCAGGCCTAAGCCCAGCTTGAGCTATGGGAACTTACAGCAAACAGGAAAGTGAGGATAGTGGTTGGCTCAAGGTGGTGAGGGGTATTGGTTTGAAGGAGGGAGGAACTTGGGGACTTGCTGTGTCCTTCTTTCTGATGGAATAACTGATTGGTTGATTGATTGATACATTATCTCTTTTTTGAAACAGGGTTTCTCTGTATTATTCATTTATTTTTTTGAGACAGGGTCTTACCAAGTAGCACAGGCTGACCTGGAACTTGCTATGTAGAACAGGGTGACCCAGAACTCGCAGAGATAAGCCTGTCTCTGCCTCCTGACTGCTAGAACTAGCAAACCAGCCCTTCATTTTCAGCACGACCTTGTTATGCTAGAAGTTCTAGACACAAGTGGTCCTCCTGTTTGACTCTCCACCTGGGACCACAAGATCAACCTTCACATCTTGATGCTTACTTAAAATCACATCACAACCAGGAATGATGGAAGATGCCTATAATCACAGCACTGTGGGGACAGAGATAGGAGCAACTGGAGTTCAAGACCAACCTGTGCTACATGAGACCCAGCTTCAAAGAAACAAGGGCTAAGAATGTAGCTCAGTGGTTAGGGTCCTTCTATAGCATGCAGGAGGCCCTAGATTCCATAGTACCATAGTACCTAGATTTCTCAGTCCCAGAGCTGGGGGTAGGAGGGTTAATGTCCATGTATAAATTTAGTTGGTTATGCATGGAACTAAGAGATGGAAGGGAGGGCCAGAGAGATAGCTTAGCAGGTGAAGGCACTTTCCATCAAGCCTGGAGCTTGTGTTTGATCACTGGGAAGGAGAGAACAGACTTCCACAGTTGTCCTTTAGCCACGACATACACACTGATGCTACATTCACCGACACGAGGACACACGCACTGTAACCCCGATGACACGCCCATTTTGGAGACAAGTGCAGTCTTGACAACCATTCTTTTATTGAATAGCAGTGACAATAAAATGCTTGATTTAGAAGAAAGCCTCACTCCAAGAAAGCTGTACTCTAGAACCTCAGGGGTGAGCCTGGCTGTGGGGTGGGGTTAGTCAGTGTGCACATACTCCTTTCATGTATGTAAGCCTCTGTGGTTTCCCTTCCCACTCTGTCAGAGCAATAGGAACCAGAGAAGAAGCTGCCCATGGCTGAGGTCCTCACAGCGCCCACCCACCGTGCATGCAGAGGCTTCCTGCCTCAGAGCCATAGGGGTCTGAGTCGTCTAGGGAGGCTGGTCTTGAAGAGTGATTTTCCAGCAGCTTCCACATAGGTGATACTCATTTCTTTGGAGCTTATCTCCACATATGTGAAGCCACCCAGGGAGTCCTCGGATCCATAGTGAAAGCGCAGGTAGCCATTGGGGACCTTGCGTTGGTGTCGCACAGAGGGGTCCATGAAGTTGCCGGCCCCACTCAGCACGTAGCCCACTCCATTCTCATCCTGAAGATACTGAGGGCAGAGGGTGCAAGGTTCGTCAATCCAGCCCTGCCTAGGGGATGACCAGGGGCTTCACCTAGACCTACCGTAAGTGTGGGAATAGGTGTATCCCTGACCACAGCATATCAATCCTACTTCATAAGTACAACTTTGGCAGGTTTTGTTTTTCAGTGTTGAGGACGAAACCCATGGTTTCCTGCTTTGTAGACAAGCACTTTACCACTGGGCCTCAATCCAGCCCTCACTGGGTTATTTTAGGCAGGGGCTCTACCACTGAGTCATACCCCAGCCCCTCACTGGGGGATTCTAGGCAGGGGTTCTACCACTGAGCCACACCCCAGCCCCTCGCTGGGGGATTCTAGGCAGGGGTTCTACCATTGAGCCCTATCTCAGCCCCTCACTGGGGGATTCTAGGCAGGGGCTCTGCCACTGAGCAATAAGCCAAACTCCTCCCTGGGGGACTCTAGTCCAGCACTCTGCTTTTGAGCCATGCCCCCTTGACATCGTAATTTGAGGAAGGGTACTGATGTTCAGAAAGATACCAGAGGCCCTCTGAACAGCAGGAATCTGGCCATGTGGCACCTTGCAGTACAGTTAAGAACTCCTTGGCAGATTCCCCATCCTATTCATGGAGCCCTCACCTGCAAGTTGTGGTCATGTCCACAAAGGTAGGCAGTGACCCCGTATGTGGCCAACAGTGGCTGTAAGTGCTTGACCAGGCAGCGGGTGGGTCCGTGTTCAGCAATGGACCAGATGGGGTAGTGGCCAGCCACCAAAATGTAGTCTTCCTTGGCTGCTGCCAACTGCTTTTTGAGCCAGGACAGCTGACTTCGGGCCACTCCCATGTCTCGGGGCATTTTGGGCTGCTGACTGACGAAGTCATCAGAGTTGCCACACAGCATCACGGTGTCCAGCATGAAGATGGCCACAGTTGTGTTTGTCCGTGGAATTTTGAAGTGCAAACGATAGTAAGGGCTTGGGAAGTTCCTGTGGAGGGAACAGAAATTGTGGGTAAACATTTTAGGCAGGGACACACTAATATTAGTTCTGGCCAAAGAACTTCCTGTTTTTATTTTTTTTTTAAATCTTAAAAACATTTCTTTTTAGATTTTATTTTTTTATATTTTATATGCTTGATTGCTTGCCTGAATTTTATATGCTTGAATGTGTGTCTACGTGCTGCGTGTGCACGCGGTGACCGTGGAGGTCAGAAAAAAGATTCCTTGGGACGGGAGTTGCAGATGGCTGTGAACTGCCATATGGGTGCTGGGAAATGAACCCTGAGGCAAAGGACCTCTTTTTAAATTGTGTGTGTGTGTGTGTGTGTGCTCACATATATTCATGTTTGCACATAAGCATAGACGTCAGGGGCCAATTTTAGGTGTTGTCCCTCAAGAGCCATGCATCTTGAGTTTTTTGGTATATTTCTGTGAGTTTGTGGGGGGTGCAGACACCCCTGCATTTATGGAGGCCACAGGAGGGAGCTGAGTTCCTCCATCACCCTCCACCGAGTTCTTTTGAGGCAAGGTCTCTTGTTGACCCTGGAGCTCACTTTTTTCTGCCTAGCCTGGAAGCCAGCGAGCTCAATTGATCCTCCTGTCTCTCCTCTCACCCCACTTACAGCTGGAGTTGCATGCATGAAAGGGCTTGTGCTTGGCTTTTCATGTGGGTGCTGGGATCTGAAACCCCGTCCTTGTGTTGGAGCGGCAAGCTCTCTTAACTATTGGATCCATCTCTCCAGCTTCACTGTGTTTGTTTCCATTTTTCATTGTTAGGGTGTGTGTGTGTGTGTGTGTGTGTGTGTGTGTGTGTGTGGTGGGGGACAACTGTGGTAACCGTTTCTTTTTTTCACGATGGACTCCCAGGATTGAACTCAGGTCCTTGGGTTTACAAGGCAAGTGCTTTTTTGAGACAGGGCATCTCATTAAGCTGTGGGCTCACAGATTCAGCCTGGCTGTCGAGTCATCCAGCCCCAGAATTCCTTTGTGTTCATACACCCTTCCCCATGCAGACTAGGGCTACAGGCTCACGCCTCCACACTCAGTTTTTAACACAGATTCTGTGGATTGAACTTAGGTCCTTGTATTTGCTTAGCAAGCGCTTCCTTGACTGAGCATTCTCTTCAGCCCCCAAAGGCTCATTTGGTTAGTCACAGTGGCACATCTGTCATCTTAATATTTTGGAGGCTGAGGCAAGAGAATCTTAATTTTTGAGACAAGCCTAGACTAGATAGCAAGACCCCGTCTCAAAAAAAACGAACAGCTGAGTGTGGTGATGTGCATTTGAAATCTTTTCCCTGGGAGATGGAGACAGCAGGATTGGAAGTTCAGGATCATCCTTGGCTACATAGGAGATCCAAGGCCAGCAGGGCCTACAAAACACAGAGGTTCTGAGGGCAGTGCCATGGTTCAGTGAGGAAACCACCTGCCACATGATGACCTGAATTCCAGCCCTGGAAGCCACACAGTGGGGGAAGAGAACTGATTCCCACAAGTTGTCCTCTGGCCTGCACACATACGCTGTGACCCCTCAGTAAAGACAACACAATAAAAAACAAAACCAGACATTCTCCCAAAAGCTAAAGTGTCTTTTTTTTGCCCTGAGAGAGAGTCTCTTTGGGGAAGGGGGAAGGCTCACCAGCGCTTGGAGATCTTGGAGTAGGCAATTTGTGCTGAGACATTGCCAAGGTGGTCATGGTTCCCAGCCAGCACGTACCAGGGGATATTGCGGAGGGCACGGTCAGAGAACACATCCTCAAAGGTCTCCTGTGACAGACAAAATGGGTACCCCACCTCTGGGGTCAAGAGCCACTCTGCTATTCCCACCAAATCAAAGACCAAGGACAAAGGAGCCACTGGATGTCCCAGGTACTTACCTGTAGGAGTCCTGCTTCCCTCTGTCCTCCCCAGAGTAAGGTCCCAGGTTGGAGTGGCCTCCCCACTGTCACCTCTAACCCTGCTGTAGAGCATATACCTGGAACCTCTTGTCTTTGGCATCATGCACTCCAGTGAAGTAGAAGTTGTCTCCCAGGGACATGATGAAGTCAGCACCCATAATCTGCACGGTTCTGGCGATTTCTTTAGCATTGGCCACTTCCCGGGCTGTGTGGAATGGGGCATTGGGGACCCCTCCCCAGTCACCCACAGCCACAAATCTCAGGGTGGGAGTAGCGGCTGCACAATGAGCCAGGAGCGGGAGTGACATGATTTGCAGGCCCAGCAGTACCGTCCGTGCATCCATCTGTGAGTGAAGAGAGAGTCTGGAGTCCTGGCTAAGGATGGAGCACAAGCCCCTGAAAACTGCACTGTCCCTGTCCCTGTTCCAAGCCAAGGCAAGCCAGCTGAGCCAGGTGTGATGGTGCATACACATAAACTCAGGAAGCAGGGAGGTGGAGCAGAAGTTCAAGGTCAGTCTCAGGTACACAGGAAGTTTGGGAAGTGGAAACAGAAAAGTCTGAGGCCAGCTGTATCTGAGACCTGTCTCAATACACACACACACACACACACACACACACACACACACACACACACACACACACACACACACCCACACACACCCACACACACACACACACACCCCACACACACAGCAGAGCTAGCCATCCACAGCTGTCAGTTCCAAAGACATAGCAGCAGCAATTGTCCCTGGTCAAGGAGTCAAGGAGCTAGGGAAGAGTGGCCCCACAGACCTCTTCCACCACCTTCCTCTGGTACTTGGCACTCACCCTGGAGGAAGCACAGACTGCTCAGTGAGGCTGCAAGAGGCAATCCTGGAGCAGAACTGGCGATCACCGAGTCTTTATTCCCTGGGGGGAAGTGCACCTGTGGGAGAGATGATGCATTTTCTCCAGGGACTGTCCAGTAGCCCTCCCCTTGGGTCATGTGAGCACTGGACTTCCCCAGAAATGAACATGGGGGTAGGGGGTGGGCATCCAGGACAGGCTGGGCTGTGAGAAGTCTCTCAAAGCTAGCACAGCTTCGGGGTTGCACGCCAGGGTCTGACTGTATGTGTGCTGGGAGGGTATCCATAGGTCCCAGTGTCTAAGTGTCTGCACACTCTCATGAGGCTGCCCTGTGCCTGCCTGAACATGTTTCACTTCTGTGTTCTTATATGCTTGGCTGCCTGTCACTAGCTCACTTTTTTCTGTGTGCATCTGAGCCAGACTGAGTGGGTGCCTCGTCCGAGCAACCTGAGTGGCTTGTCTGTGACACATACTCCAATTCGTTTTCTTTTTGTTTGTTTGGAGTCAGAGTCTCAAGTACCCCAGGCCGACCTCAAACTCCCTATGTAGCCAAGGATGACCTTGAACTCCCGAGCCACTGCCTCTGCCTTCCAAGTGCTGGAATTTCAGGGCTGAATTCTTCTGTGGCACCCATGTGACAGACCCCTGTGCATGTCTGTGTTTTGTGCGGGAGTCTGTATCTCTAATGCGAGTTCTGTTGTTTGCAGTCATCTAAGTGTGGGGCTGTCTCCGCGTCCACCTCGACCCCATAAACAACAACAACAACACTGATTGCCTTTTCCAGGAAGTTCTGTCCACGATCCTCCCAACCCCCATTCCAGCCTGAGGAACTCCCAGAAGGGACACACCACGTGGCTGCAGCCTTTTGACCCCAGGACCCTCGGCAGCTATCTGCACACACACCGTTTGGCTTGGCCGAGAAGCCCAGCACCGTGGTAGGTGTGGCCAGCTTCTCACCTCCTCACCAGTCTCTTCAACTTCACACACGCCGCCCACACTCCTCAGACTTAGTTCCCTCAACACTCACCACCAATGCCTCGCGCCTCCGCTGGTGCGGCTCCCGGAATTCCTCGTTCGGTGCTTTGCATAAAGGCTCAGAGAGGGTCAGCGGCTCACCCTAGGTCACCCAGCGCTGGGCTTGCTGTGGACCCCCAACTCGCACCTCTCAGCTGAGACGAACAGGAAGGAAGTGGGTGACCTGAAAAGCAGAGACCCCTCCCCCGTGGGGCAGAGCTAAGGGCTTGACTTGGCCGGTCTCACCTCGCGGGTGGGTCCAGGGTCCAGGCCTAGCAGTGCGGACCCGGCGAGCTGCGGATCCGCGGGCGGGTGAAGAGGCGGCGCCGGCCAGCCTTTGCCCACAGCTCCCCGCCAACCCTGTGAGTCCAGGCTTGCGGAGGGCGGGTGCCTCGATTTCCCCGCCCCAGCCCTTTCTCAGCCACTACCTGGCGCCTTTGCCTCCAGGGCTCAGAGTCCCAGGAGGAGCGGCAGCCCCAGGACCCCTGGTGCCCCCAGCACCTGGTGGCCGTGCTGGGGAGTTTCAGCCCTGGATGGAGCTGGGCTGCCTAGTCAGGTGTGATGTCTCTAATTGGTCTCCAGGTCTTTGAAATGGGCGAGAAGAGCCCAGGGTGGCAGCAGAGCCGCTCTGGTACCCCCACCCCCCAGCATCGGGATGGTGGGCGGGTTTGACTCCTACAAGTGCCAGGTAACAGCCACCTGTAAAATGGGCCTTCACAATCCGCAGAGGAAGAATTTAGGCGGAGAGGGACCCAGAGTGGCGGACAGAGCCACACTCTTCTGCACACCGCAGGTCTCACCCCGTTCCTTCAAATAAGACAGTTTGCCTGTTTGTGGGGAGGCCGGCGATGTGGCTCAGTTGGTAGAGTGCTTGGCAACGCGAACAAAGCCCTGGGTGCCAAACCCAGGCCGGAATAAAACAGGGCACACCTATAATCCTAGGCCGTGGAGGACCTAGGATCAGGTCAAGATTAAATCAGCTCCAGAGCAAGTTCAAGACACGAGACTCAGTCTCATTCATAAATAAATACGTTCCAGGGGAGAGTCAAATTGTCCTTAAAATTCCAAAGAATAGGGGTGGGCCTGCGTGGTGGCTCACTTCCTTAATCCCAACACTTGAGTGGCAGAAGCAGGTGGATCTCTGGGAGTTCAAGGTTGGCCTAATCTATATAGTAAGCTCCAGGATAGCCAAGGCAACCCTGTCTCTATAAAGAAAACAAAAACCAACCCAAACAACAACACAGTCACACAGAAACAGGGAGGCTAGGAAAGGCCCTGCAGTGAAGCCTGGCAACCTGAATTTGGTCCCTGGAACCCGAATCACCCTGGAAGGAGAGAATCAACTGCACACGGTTGTCCTCTGAACTCCACAGGTTTGTTTTGTGTTTTGTTTGTTTGAGACAGGGTCTCACTATGTAGCTCTAGGTGTCCTGGAACTGGATATGGAGACCAGGCTGGCCTTGAACTCACTGAGATCTGCCTTCTTCTGCTTCCAGAGTGCTGGGATTAAAGGTGAGCACCTCTATGCCTAACTGACCTCCACAGTCTTTCCATAGCATTCGTGTGGGCCCATACATCTATCACGCACAAAACTGAAAACATTTTGAAGTAGGAGAAGGTAAACACACACACATGAAAGTTGATGATGGGGATGACTGTGATCAGAATACATTATACCCAATTAGGAAACGTCATAACGGAACCACTATTGTGTATAATTAATATGTATGCTAATAATATTTAATATATGCTATTTAAAAAAACTAAAAAAACCAAAACAAAAAAACCAACACGAGCATAAGCAAGCCCCTCCCACAGTGTGGAACCCCTCCCCAGCTTCAAGTGGGGAGTCATCTGGCAGGTAACTTGTTAAGGGGCCCAGTGACAGAATGGTCATTCTGATGTCCCAGTGATGTCATGTGGCTTTGAGCTTATTTCTGAGAACCCCGAGCGCCCACCCCCCCCAGGAATCCCAGGCTTCTACAGATGAGAAAAATCCCAGCCAGGTCCTGCTAGAGGGTTCAGTGTGTGAAAGTGCTTGTTGCCAGCCCCGAGGACCTGAATTCGATCCCTGGGATGAAATGGAGGGAGTATAGAACTGGCCTCTTAGTTGTGTATACATACACATGTACACACACTCTGTACACAAAACATTGATGTTAAATTAAGCAAATGGGCGTTGATCAAGCTGGGTGAGGTGGCCACACCTGTGATCTCAGCACTGGGAAGGCAGAAGCCGGAGGACATGAGCTCCAGGGCAAGCCTCAGCCACAGATCCAGAGCCCGCATCAAAAAACAAAAACAAAAACCTCAGCGTTTGAGGAGACCAAGGAGCTGTGAAGATAGTGCAGTGACTACTCCAGGCCACCAAAAGGAGAGGTGTGGAAAGCTGGTAAAAATCTGCAGATATTCTGGAGTTTTGTGAATAGTGAGTGACATAAAAGCTAAGGTATTTTGAGGCAGGTCCCATGGAGACTAGGCTGGCCTCAAACTCCCTGTGTAGCTGAGGATGACCTTGAACTCCTGGTCCTCCAGAGTGCTCCTCCAGAGCACTGGGTTACAGGTAGGTGTCACCACGCCTTTTTTAATTTTTTTTTTTAAGACAGGGTCACATTATAGCCTTGCTGTCCTGGACTTGCTAGGTAGACCAGGCTGGCTTCAAATTTACAGAGATCTGCCTGCCTCCACAATGCTGGAATCAAAGTTGTAAACCAATATGCTATGCTCTGATTATTTGGTTTTATACACTTTTTACTTGTATTTTTTGAGGTTACGATTTGTTACATTGCTAATCTAGGCTGTCCTGAAACACCTGGCTATCCTCCTACCTCAACCTCCCACTGTTGTACTGAAAGACTTAAAAATTAGCAAAGAAATATAGCCCAGATAAGGAAACTCTCCAAACTGAATGTAGGGCAGCCTAACCCAGAAACTAAGGCCACTACTATGACTTAGGGCCTGGAATTTACCAGCTTACAAGGCCATAAGATACCTGGGTACCAAGAATTCCCAGATGGCCACCCTCCCCGACGGGGCTCATGGAGGAAACAGATTGCCCCACTGGCCAATGTGTCAATAATTAATAATTAAGGGTCCCTATGAAACAAAGAGATAGCTACCATTTGCTTAAGCAAGATAAGCATATCCTGAGGTCTGCATGTTTTATAACTGGTGGGTCAGGAGGCCATCTGATTCCCAGCCCTCTCCTCAAGACAAAGGGCCTCCTAGGAACCCATGACTCTGGTCACGCCCCTCCCTAAGCTTGTGGTTTTTGCCTTTAAAAACGCCTTTTCCCCGGGGATGCTGCTCTCTAGCCTGCATGCTGAGAGAGCCCGTTTGTACAAACGTACACCTTTCATTAAAGCCTCTTGCTGTTTGCATCAAGTTTCCTCTTCCTCATGGTGATTGGGGTGGTCATGGTCCTGGGAAAAGATTCTGGAGGCCTGAGCTTCTGGGGGTTCTTACAGTACCATCATGCCCCTAGGCTCAGTGTCTATTCATGGTTTTCTATGTTTTAATTTGCCTTCAGAGAAAAATGGGGTACCATTTCATAATTGCCTTTTGTTTTTAACTTTAATGACCTGAGTTGGATTTAAATTTACTACATAGCTGAGGATGGCCTGAGCTCCTGATCCTCTCTCCCTACCTCCACCTCACAGGTGGGGGCTCTCTAATTTCCCCCTGCAACCTCAGCCTGAGAGGTCAGCCCCATGCTGGCGTTCCTCTCTAGCTGGTCCTGTACCTGCTTTCTCCCCTCTCCTGCCCTTTGTTTCCCCACTGTCCTCCAGTTTCCTGGCTTCTCTGACCCCTCACCTTTCCTAGGGAGCCTGTGGCCTCAGGGCCTTTGTTCTCCATGCTCCATGCTTGAAGGCTCTTCCTTCTTACAGTGTGGCTTCTGGGTTCCTGTATTCACACTCTCTGGATTTTTTTTTCCAGTGCGGGCTGTGGAACCCAGGGTCTTATGATCTATTCCTGAGCCACACCCGGCTAGACATGTCTACAGCACGCTATGGCTGCCTGACCAGTGTCACATGTATTTATTTTCTCTTTCCCATCTCCCACCCATGTGGGCTCTGTCATACAAGAACCTTTTCTGCCTCCTGCTTACCTAGGCTGACCCGAAACTTTGTGCAACAGGATAACCTTGACCTCCTGCCCTAGAGACACCTCCTGAGTGCTGGGACTGCAGGGATGTGCCGACACACTGCACACTTTCTCTGTCCTATTTCTGGCTGTGCCATTAACATCTATCAGGAGCTCACTTGTCTTTGGAACATGACAGAACGAAGAGAAACCTTTTGAACACTCCATTTCTCCATCCTCCATCAAGCCTGAGTATGCAGCTTACATGGCTCCCTTGATTCTGTCCTCACAAGTTAGACAGGGTTCTCTAGAGGAACAGAGCGTGTGTGTGTGTGTGTGTGTGTGTGTGTGTGTGTGTGTGTGTGTGTTTAAGGGGATTTCATGGCTGGAGAGATGACCAAGCACTGGCTGTTCTTCTGGAGACCTGTGTTCAATTTCCAGCACCTACATGGTAGCTCACAATTATCTGTACCTCCAGTCCCAGGGGATCTGATGTCCTCTTCTGACCTTCATAGGCATCAGGCATGCACATGGTATATGCAGGAGCGGCTCCCTACATACATACATACATGCAGCCAAACACTCATACACATAAAACAAATTAAAAAACAACAACAAAACCAGACTAGAGTGGCTTACGTGGTGGGGGCTTGGCACCACCACAGTCTCACACAGGGGAGGCTGAGAATCGGAAGCTGCTCAGTGCATGGGGATGGATGCCTCAGCCGTTCAGTCTTGTGCCAAATGCCTGGAAGATCCCTGGGAAGCTGCTGGCCTGTGTGGAAGAAGCCAAGTTCCAATGTCAGTGAAGGAACACAGAAGTGGCCATGACAGCAGCAGTAATAGAGGCACCCAAAAGCAAGGAGGGGAGGAGAGGCCCGAAGGCAGGCAGGCAGCCAGACAGCCAGACAGCCAGCTAGCCAGCCAGCAAGCCATTGTTTTCCAGATCTGGGCCACCTGCAGGAAGGCACCACTCATGACAGGTGAGAGAAGGGCTTCCACTCTGGTAACCTTCCTGAAAACACAGGTGCGTCTAGAGGGGTAATATCTTGATTCTGGCCCCATCAAGTTGAGTGTCAAGGATACCCATCACACTTTGATTGGAGTCTATTGCTTCCTGATAGCTTGACTGTATGCCAAGAAATGTTATTTGCTTCACTTATTTTTTATTTACTTATGTATGTATGCATTTATTTATTTATTTTTCAGTCAGGGCCTCAGGTACCCCAGGCTGACCACAAATTTACTGTGTAGATTGGCCTTGAACTCCTGATCTTCCTGCTTATATCTCCCAAGCGCTGGGATTACTGGTGTCTGTCACCTCCTGCTTCCCCGCCCCTCCCCTCAGTTCACAAAAGTGAATAGGCTCAGATGTTGATCCAATGGCCTTTTGGAAAACAGGGGCCCGCCCAGCTTGGCATAGAAGCAACAGGGTAGGGGCTGGAGAGATGGCTCCGAGGTTAAGAGCACTGGCGGCTCTTCCAGAGGTCTTGATGGTGGCTCCCAACCATCTATAGTGGAATCTGATGCCCTCTTCTGGTGTAAAGGTGTACATGCAGATAGAGCACTCACATATACATAAAATAAATAAAAAAGCAACAGGTTAGTATTCATTCTAATAAAGGCTTGAAGAAACTGTCTCCAAAGGTGTATTTTATTTATTCAGTTATTAACTTATTTATGGAGACAAACTCTGGCTTATAGGCCAAGCTGTCCTGGAACTCAGAATTCCCCTGCCTTTGCCGCAGCCCCAGCCTCTGCCCCAATTGCTGGGCTATTGGCGGGCTTTTAATTGTTATTGTTTGTTTTAATTTTTTCAGTACTGGAGATGGAACTCGGGGCCTTGAACCTACTAAGCAACCACTCTACCATCGAGCTGACCTCTTCCTCCCCCGCTTTCCTTACCTCATTTGCTCCTTCCTTAGCAAAGGGAAAGTGGGGATGCTGAGCAGGGGACCAGTCGCGGAGTTCCTGTAACTGACGCTTTGGTCTGTCCACTGCTGCCCCACGTGGCCAACGTCGGAACTGCAGTCACTTCAGATAATCCAGATTTGTTCTAATGAAAGAATAAGCGCTGGGTGCTTGGTGGGAGATGGCTGGGTGAGGCGCATCCTACAGTAGAATCAACCAAGTCCAGAGTGAGGATATAAGCTGTCATCCTGCCTCGGTGGAAGTAGAGGCAGGGGATATAGGAGATCAACTTATTCTTGCCTGGTTCAAGGCCAGCCTTAACATACTGTTTCAAAAAACAAAACAAAACAAAAGCAAACAAAAAAACAAAAACCCCCAAACCCCGAAGAGGCTAGGCATGGTGGTGCAATGCCTTTGATCCTTTGATTCCAGTGCTTGGGAGGCAGAGGCAGGAGTTGCTCTGTGAGTTTGGGACCAGCTTGGTCCACATAGTTAACTGCAGGCCAGCCAGGGATGAGAGAGGGAGAGGCAAAGAGAGAGGGAGAGAAGGGAAAGGCAGAGTGAACAAAATAGCTCGGTGGATAAAGGTGCTTGCTGCCAAATCTGAGACCTTAGATCAGGATTTGTGGTAGAAGGAGAAATGACTCTTGTGTTGTTCTCTGACCTCCATATGGGCAACGTGGTACACTTATGCCTAAAATAATAAATAAATAAGCAAACGAATGCATGCAAATTTAAAAAAGAAAAGAAAAATTACAGACACTGAACATCTGTTACCTTCACTCACTCCCTACAGGAGCTCCCACCTCGAGTCAAGCCTATGCCTGGCACTCATCTTGAATTCCCTTTGTCATCTCCATGCTCCTGTCCTTCAGTTCCTGGACACTCAGCCTAGGCCCACATCTTTCCCATCTGTCTCCTGCTCACACATTTTCTTTGACTCTGCAGTGCTCTGGCCAACAAGTCCTTCAGCCTGGACCCCGAGGCTGTGAAAGACCTGTCTTCATCTAATTTACTGCTGCAAACAACTTCATTCCCCGGGGCTGGACCTATGCTTCCCACTTAGGGTCACGTGGGGCTAAGACAAATGCCAGGCGGAGGAGAGACAGCATTAAAATAACTTTGCTTTTCCCCCCAAGCTCTTCTGTAGTCCAGGCTGGCCTGGAGCTCCCTGGATAGCCAGATGACCCTGTTCCTTCTGCTTCCTCACAGGTGCTGGGATGACAGGTGTGTGCCACCATAATCTGGTTTACATGGCGCTGGGGATAGAATCCAGGGCTTCATGCAGGCTAGGTGTCTTAGCTAGGATTTTAATTGGTGTGATAAGACACCATAACCAAAAGCGACTTGGGGAGGGGAGGGTTTATTTCAAGTTACTTCAGGCAAGAGTCCATGATGGAGATTAAAGGCATGCACCACCATGCCCACACCCAGTTCCATCCTGACTTAATTTCTCACTTTCTGGCCAGTGAGCCCCTGGGGTATTTGCCATCTCCATCTCCCCAGTGAGGCTCTGTAGGAGTGCACCACCACCAGGTCAGGTCCCTATTACTATTATTTTAAATCATGTGTACGTATATGTGTGTGTGTGTGTACCCACATATGAGTCCATAAGCAGTCACCAGTTCTCTGAAGCTGGAGTTACAGGCTGTTGTAAACAGTGGCGGTGTTCTGCAAGAGGCTCTCAACTGCTGAGCTATTTCTTCAGCTCCTTTAAAATTTAAGTAAATGAGTGATCCAGAGTGATCACTGCTCTTCAGAGGCCCCACGTTTGGTTCTTCAGCACCCACATGGCAGCTCACAATTGCCTGTAACCCCAGTTCCAGGGAACCCATATCTGTTTCTTTCTGATTCCCATGGGTTCTGCATGCATGTGGTTCAAATTAAACCCATAGAACACATTCATATACATACATACATATACATACATACTTAAAAACAAAAATCTTAATTTTTTTTTCCCGAGACAGGATTTCTCTGTGTAATAGCCCTGGCTGTCCTGGAATTTACTCTGTAGACCAGGCTGGCCTCAAACTCACAGAGATCTGCTTGCCTCTGCCTCATGAGTTCTGGGATTAAAGGTGTGTGCCATCACCACCCAGCTAAAAATTATCTTTTAAATGTTTACTAAATTTATTTATTTATTCATTGGTCACAGATGCACTACACTGAAAGTGATTTAAGTTTAAATCATATATGAACAAAGGAACATTGAAAGTTAATGAAATGCATAATGAAAATGTACTTCCAGAGAAAATATATATATTTACCAAGTTTCACAAGGATGGTTTAATTTACTGCCAGTTACTCAAACATAAAACATATAAAAACTGCCAGGTGTGGTGGCACTCACCTTTAATCCCAGCACTTGGAAGGCAGAGGCAGGAGAATCTCTGTGAGTTCGAGGCCAGTCTGTTCTACAAAGAGTTCCAGAACAGCTAGGGATGTTATACAGAGAAATCCTGTCTCAAAAACCCAAAAATAAACAAAAACCTGGGCATGGTGGTGCATGGCTTTACTCCCAGCACTCAAGAGAAAGAGGCATGCAGGGCTCCGTGAGTTCAGCTCCGTGAGTTCTCACTGGGCTGCACAGTGAGAGCTTGTCTCAAAATAAGTACAGAAAATAATAACAACGGGATTCCCACCAGACAGCCCTATCCCATTCCCACAGTTTGCTACCCCAGGTTCAGTAGTTATCACTGCAATAAATTGTTCTCTATATCTGAAACCACGTCATGGCACAAGCTTATTGATTTTCTTGGTTGCTTTGGTGACCACTCAGGATGTATGACTTTGGGAAAGCCAGTACAATGTGACCCTGATATTAGATTCTTCTGGTGACCATTGAGGCCAGACCCATAGGAGTCCCTCCACTCACAGATGAAGTTCATACATTGTGACCGGACTTCATGTACGTCATCGGAAAGAGGAAGTTCAGAACCAGTTATTTTTCTCTTACAGTTGTTTAATTGAATTTTTTTTCATACAGTATATTTTGATCACGTTTTCCTCCTAATTCTTCCCACCTCCCCACTCACCCAATTCTAGCCTCTTATCTCTCTCTCTTTAAAAAAACAAACAAAACAAAACACAAAATAAAAAGCAGAAACCAAAATATGCAAGCAAGAGATCAATAAAACAAAAATGCTCAAACAATGCAATATGAGACAGAAAGTCTCCAAAAATACCATTCCTTTACACTGTGTGAAGATATGTCACTGTGGTTGGTTTAGTAAAATGCTAAGCCCGGCAGTGGCGGCACATGCCTTTAATCCCTCGGGAGGCAGAGGCAGGCAGATCTCTGTGAGTTTGAGACCAGCCTGGTCTACAGAGCGAGTGCCAGGATAGGCTCCAAAGCCACAGAGAAACCCTGTCTTGAAAAACAAAAAAAGCTAAATGGCCTATGGATATGCAGGAGTTATAGCAGGGACTTTTGAGCAGAGAGCTCTGGGAAGAAGACAGGCGGAGTTGCCAGCCAGATGTGAAATAATGATGGGCATGATGGTGATGAGGTAATGCGTTCATGGAAGAATGTAGATTAAAAACTATGGGTTAGTTTAAGCTATCAGAGCTAGTTAGAAACACGCCTAAACTAAGGCCCAGTTTTCATAATTAATAATAAGTCTCTGTGTCATTATTTTGTGAGCTAGTGTCCCCACTCCCAAAAAAAGAAGTCTGTCTAAAACATTGAATTCATTAGTATCTGCTGCTAGGCAGGTGGCCTAGCATAAAGCTTGGTTTATATACCCAGTGACACTTCTTTAGGTATCCATCGGCCTTCTCTTCCATAAAGCTCCCTGAGCCCTGAAGAGGAGGGTTTGATGAAGATATTCCATTTAGGACTGAGTGTTCCAGTCACTCCCTCTTTGCACATTGTCTGCTTAAGGGTCTCTGTTAGTTCCCATCTATTGCAAGAAGCTTCTCTGGTGAAGGCTGAGCAAGACACTGATCTATGGGTGTAGCAGAGTGTTGGTAGGAGTCATTTTATTGTTGTGTTCCTTTAGTATAACATTAGTATTTGGTTTTCCCATGGGTCCATGGCCTACCCAGTCTCAGATTCTTGGCTACCCAAGCAGTGTCAGGCATGGATTCCATCTTGTGGAGTGGGCCTTAGATATAAGCAGAGGTTGGTTACTCCCACGATGTTTGCATCCCCTTTGCACCAGCAGATCATGCAGTCAGGTCTTTATTGTGGATCACAGGTTTTGTAGCTGGGCTGGTGCTTGTCTTGGGGTTTTGTTGTTGTGAAGAGACACCATGACCATAGTAACTCTTATAAAGGAAAACTTTTAATTAGGGTTTGCTTAAAGTTCAGAGGTTTAGTCCATTATCATGACAGGAAGCATGGTGGCATGCAGGCAGACACGGTGCCAAGAATGAGCTGAGAGTTCTACATCTGGATCTGCAGAAACTTCCTAAAATACACACACACACACACACACACACACACGCACGCACGCACGCACGCACGCACGCACGCACGCACGCACGCACACACACACACACACACACACGACAATACCACCTAAGTCATCTATATGTACATACATACATACATACATACATACATACATATATATATATATATATATCCATTTAGATTTTTTTCATCTATATATGTTGTTACAGGGATGCCTGCTGGTAGCCACAGATCTGGAGAAACAAAGCATGTCCAGAGGCCCTCAAATCAACCATCTGGGCCTCCTGAGTGAATGTAAAGGTCCAAGAGGCACCAGAGATTTCCAAAGAGCCTGGACTGCAATGAAATAACCAGCTACCCCAGGACGTGGCAGCACCCCAGCTTTTTCTTCCTCCCACCTCAAAGATGGCAATACCACTAAGTCAGCTGGAAGCAGACTTGAGGATTTGGCATATTCCTGCCTACCTGATAACCCCTGTTTAATCTCCCACCTTTTAATAATAAGAAGAGATGGGCCAGTTGATATCCTGGCTTCTCCCTCTCTCCTGTTCCTGCTCCCAACTCTTTTCCTTCTCCCACCCCAGTGGTTTCTCCTCAGTACCCACCTGTCACTCTCCTGAGCCAGCTCCGCATGGTCCCAGGTCCAAATGGTTTCTGCATACAGAGTCCTTATGCAACCACTTAACACATGTATGATGTAGCCATGCAACCTTTGACAGCCTTTGAGCTCAGCATAATGCCAGGATATCATCAAGGAATGATCACCTGGTGAGGACAGATCCCAGGACGAGGGAAGGTCACCCAGAGAAGAGAGATCCCCGGGTGGGGAGAGAACCCAAGAATTAGAAGAGGGCTGGCGCGGAATGACAAACGGGTGCGGAGGAGAAACCACCAAAGTAGACTTCTTACCAAAATTATCAAAAGAAATGGGGAAGGATACTTCATAGTCATCCAAGGAAAAATCCACCAAGATGATGTTTCAATTGTTAACATGTATGGCCCAAATGCAAGGGCACCCATGTTTGTAAAAGAAACATTAAAAGCTTAAATCTCACATCGACGCTCACACATTGATAGCGGAAGACTTCAGTGCCCCACTCTCACCAACAGACAGGTCCTCTAGCCAAAAACTAAACAGAGAAATACTGGACCTAACAGATATCTATAGAACATTTCACCCAAATACAAAAGAATACACCTTCTCGAGCTGGGCATTGGTGGTGCATGCCTTTAATCCCAGCACTCGGAAGGCAGAGGCAGGCAGTTGTCTGTGAGTTCGAGGCCAGCCTGGTCTACTGAACAAGTCCCAGGACAGGCTCCAAAACAATACAGAGAAACCCTGTCTCGATAAAAAGCAAAAACAAAAAAGAAGAAAGAGAGAGAGAGGGAGAGAGAGAGAAAGAGAGAAAAGTAAGAAAGGGGTGGGGGAGGGACTATGGGGAGGGACAACTAATACTAAGGACCATTAGAGAAGCCATATGGAAACCTACTTTGTTAGATATTAGAATAGGTTCACCAGCCTGCTTCTTATGTCCATTTCTTTGGAAAAATCTTTTCCCAACCCTTTACTCTGAGATAATGTCTATCTTTGATATTGAAGTATGTTTCTTGTGTGCAGCAGAAGGATAGATCCTATTTTCATATCTATTTTGTTATCCTGCGTCCTTTTACTGGGAAATTGAGTCTATTGATAT
This sequence comes from Cricetulus griseus, assembly GCF_003668045.3. Lineage (NCBI taxonomy): Eukaryota > Metazoa > Chordata > Mammalia > Rodentia > Cricetidae > Cricetulus > Cricetulus griseus. The sequence goes on from NC_048597.1 coordinate 135,042,821, forward strand.
TGAGAGATATCAATGACCAATGATTGTTAATTCTTATTGTTTTGTTGTTGGTGATTTGTATGTATTTTTGTGTGTGCTTCCCTTCTTTTGGTTTTGCTTGTATGAGATTATTTATTTCCTGTGTTTTCATGAGTGGAGCTAACCTATTTAGGTTGGAGTTTTCATTCTAACACCCTCTGTAGGGGTTGATTCATAGACAGATATTGCTTTAAAGCTGACTTTATCATGGAATATCTTATTTTTTTTCTTTCTATGGCGATTGAAAGTTTTGCTGGGTATAGTAGTCTGTTCTGGCATCTGTGGTCTCTTAGAGTCTGCAGGACATCTATCCAGGTCCTTCTGGCTTTTAGAGTATCTATTGAGAAGTTGTGTGTAATTCTAGTAGGTCTTGATTTACATGTTACTTGTTCTTTCTCCCTTTTAATTTTAATATTTTATTTATTCTGTATGTTTAATGTTTTGATTATTATGTGGCGAGGGGACTTTCTGTTCTGGTACAATATATTTTGTGTTCTGTAAGCTTCTTATACCTTTATAGGCACCTTCTTCTTTTGGTTAGGAAAGTTTTCTTCGATGGTTTCTTGAAAATATATATTTTCTGGCCCTTTGAGCTGAGATTCTTCTTTCTTCTATTCCTATTATTCTTAGGTTTGGTCTTTTCACATCTCCTGGATGTTTTGTGTCAGGATTATTTAGAAATTTCACTTAATGCATCCTGATCATATTCATTTCCCAGGCCTCCCAGGTCCTCACCCTCACCCTTGTGACCTCCTAAACACAAAAGAAGAAGGAAGAATGTCCCGCGCGCTGTATGTTCTCGCCGGCAAGAAATACACGCAGGACTCTCAGATCCTTCTGCAGACAAGCTTTAATGCATCTTGAGAGTTGGGGAGAGCATAAGCTTACCAGAGCGGAGACTCTGAACTAAGAAACCCATTTCCTTAATAAAGGCTGGCAAGCAGCCGCCTGGGACGTGTTACCCTATGAATGGCTTCAGCTCCTCAGGCCAAATGAGCCACGGGATAGGCAGAGATCAAAGGAATGGAGATTACCCAGCGCCTGTGAAGTAATTTACATCTTGGTGTCTTCAGGCACCATTATTGTAATGGAGAATGCAGGAACCGGCTCCCTACAGAAGAAGTGTAAGAAAATACCAAGTTCAATTTGTGTTGTCCATATACTCACTACTGCATGGTCAAGCTCCCAGTGAGCAGCCCCTTAAAGACAACAGAGTCTTTCCTCACCTCACCCACACCAGAAGGTATCACCTGTGAAGAACTACACTTTAGCACCCTATCAAATTTTTCAAGAGTTCTCTTCAATGGCTTCCTGTATAGGCTGTTTCTATGTCTCTCATTCTCAACTGTGAGTTTGAAGTCATCAATACTGCTTGCCCTTTATAGTCATTGACAGCATGGGTCATGGACCTTCACATGGTCCTCAGCCACAGCTGGGCCACAGACACCAACATGGTCCTGGCATCGCATGGACAATAGACATCAACATAGCCTTCCATCAGTTACTGGATGTAGGCTCTATGATGACAGTCACTGATCTGATTACAGGGATGTGCCAGTTCAGACAACCTTTCCACTATTGCTAGGAGTCTTAACTGGGGTCATCCTTGTGTATTTCTGGGTGTTTTCCTAGCACCAGATTTCTCCCTAATCCCATAATGGTTCCCTCTATCAAGATATCTCTTTCATTGCGCTCTCTCTCTCCATCCTATCCCCAACTCGGCCATCTGGATCCCTCATGTTCCCCTCCCCATCTCCTCCCTTCTACCATCCTTCCCAGTTTATCCAGGAGAAATTAACTATCTACCTTTCCTGGGGCCTTCCATGAATGTCCCTGTTAGGGTCCTCCTTTTATCTAGGTTCTCTGGGGCTGTGGATTGTAGCCTGATTTCCTTTGTTTTGTGTCTAATATCCACTTATGAGTGAGTAATACCATGTTTGTCTTTCTGGGTCTGGGTTGCCTCACTCAGTATGACTTTTTCTAGCTCCATTCATTTGCCTACAAATTTAATGATGTCATTGTTTTTTTATAACCTCTGAGTAATACTCCATTGTGTTAATGTACCACATTTTCTTTATCCATTCTTTGGTTGAGGGGCATCTAGGTTGTTTCCAGGTTCTGGCTATTATGAATAATGCTGCTATGAACATAGTTGAGCAAGTATTGTTGTGGTATGATTGAGCATCCTTTGGATATATGCTCAATAGTGTTATTGCTGGGTCTTGAGGTAGTTTGATTCCCAATTTTATGAGAAACTGCCATACTGATTTCCAAAGTAGCTGTACAAGTTTGCACTCCCACCAGCAGTGGAGGAGTGTTCCCCTTACTCCACATCCTCTCCAACATAAGTTGTCATCAGTGTTTTTTATCTTAGCATTCTGACAGGTATAAGATGGTGTCATTTTGATTTGCATTCCATTGGTGGCTAAGGATGTTGAACAAACTCTTAAATGCCTTTTGGCCATTTGAGATTGTTCTGTTGAGAATTTTCTGTTTAGACCTGTACCCCATTTTTTAGATTGGATTATTTGGTAGTTTAATGTCTAGTTTCTTGAGTTCTTTATATATTTTGGAGATCATCCCTCTGTCAGAAGTGGGTTAGTGAAGATCTTTTCCCATTCTATTGAAGGGATCAGCCTTTTGTTTTGGCAGCCATGACAGGCTAATGTGTGTTTGTATGACCTTGCTGGGCCTTCTCTGTTCACTAGGAAGTCAGATGCCCTCCTCGTGGCAAGGAACCAATCAGAAGTTAGCTGGTGGGGCTGTGCTTTATGGCTCTGGGTGTGCTTCACGAACAACTGCACAACTGACTTGCAGAGCATAGCAACCATTCTGGGAGGGCCTATGGGCCCTAACAACCAGTTGACCAATCAATGAAGGGCAGGTCATCCAAGCCTGAAAGCGCACCAATCCTGAGCCTGTGCGCACCCCTAGACACTCCCCTTACACTGCCCTATAAGTCCCTGTTGTGTGGTTTCTTGCTGTCTTTCTCCAACCATGTGCTGTGGTGGATGGATGAAAGGCCAAAGCTAACATGGAGTTAGCTCATTAAACAACTGCAATAAAAGACTCTCTGCTTTTTCATCAAAATGGGCCTCTTGATGATTTTGGGGTTCAGATTTTGGGCACAACACTATAAGCTGCCATTTTGTCTTATTGACCATGTCCTTTGTTGTACAGGATTGTTTTGGCTATCCTGGGTTTTCTGTTTTTCCATATTGTTCTTTCAAGATCTGTGAGTAATTGTGCTGGGAATTGATGGGGATGTCATTGAATCTGTAGATTACTTTTGGTAGGATTGCCATTTTTACTATGTTGATCCTACCTATCCAAGAGCATGGGAGATCTTCCCATTTTATGATCTCTTCTTCAAAGACTTCAAGTTCTTGTCGTACAGGTCTTTCACTATGTTTGGGACGTTTCTTAGTGTTGGTGTCTGGTCTTGTCTTCATTTGGTGGGTGTTCCATTCTTTGGTTGTGGTTGCCCTTCCTGGATCCTAGGTAAGTGTGGTGGCTCTGGGGTCCCTGGTGGAAAGTGCTTCTGCAGATGGGTGGGTGGCAGAAAGGAATGGAGATGCATGGAAGGAAAATGCTGAGAGGGATCCTGGAAAAGAGCTAGGGGGCATTGTGTTCACACCGGAGAGTGGAGTCCCCAGGGAGTGTTGATGTGGTGGAAAGAGGAGCTCTGGCAAGCAGGCTACTACTGAAGGGACCAGACCCTCACCCAGCCCCCTGCTTTAGCAGCCATGATAGGCTGCAGAAAAGACCCAGCAAGACAAAAGACTCCTGACTCAGCAAAATGTACTGAGCTTCCTGACCTTGCCTGACTAGGAGGTCAGATACTCTCCTCGAGGCAAGGAACCAATCAGAATTTAGCTGGAGGACTCTTGATATGCTTTAAGTGTAACAGTGACATGCAGAGCATAGCAACTGCCCTGGGAGGGCCTATAGGACATAGCAACCAGTTGACAGGACAGGTTGCCCAGGCCCGGAAGCATACCATGCATACTCCAGATACTCCCCTTACACACCCCAATACATTCCCCACCTCAAGGTCCCACCCCCCTCCCCACCCTGGGTCCTTCTTATTCCATTTTGTGATGAATGGATGAAGGGCCCGAGTTAAGACAATTAACTCTTTAAACAATAAAAGACTCTTTGCTTTTGCTTCAGAATGGGTCTCTTGGTGATTTTGGAGTTCAGAATTTGGGCACAACACTACAGGGTGATGAGTAGGCCTGAGACAGTGTAAGGGAAGGCAGGAGGGATGGTGAGCATCTTCCACCCAAGTCTACTGTGCCTCTTGTAGTCCCTTATAGACAGTGTTTCTGGGGATTGGGAACTGACACAAAGGAATGGAGATGGACTGGATTAGTGGAGCTGGTAGGAGGAAAAGAGCTCATCTGGGTCGGTACCAGAAGGTGGAGTCTCAGATCCAGTTCTTTGCACATCTTCACAAGGTACAAATCCAAAGTGGAGCTGGTAAGATGAAAAGCACTCACCTTCAGGTTTAACAATCTGAGTTTGATTCCCACGACTCCAAGTTGTTCTCTGACCTCTATGTGCTCAATGCAGCGCACAAGCATGTGTGTCCATAGCCAAATAAATGTAATAAAATATATGTTATAGATTTGTATATGGGTGTGGTTGTTTTGCCTGCGCATGTCTGTGTACAGTATGTGTGCAGTGCCTGCAGAAGCCACAAAAGGGCAACAGATGGCCTTGGAATTGGAGTTACAGATGGTTGTGAGCCACTATGTGAGGGCTGGGATTTGAACTCCAATCTTTTGGAAGAACAGTCAGTGCTTTTAATGGCTGAGCCATATGTCCCACCCCACAAAAAGTGTTTTTTGAAGGCTATAACAAGAGTTCTCACACATCTATGGGAGTTTCTGGACTCTCAGTGCTTTTCTGGACTTAGCACGGGCCCCTATGCTGTAATCTTAGTTCTTGCCTCAAAGAAATCTAGACCAGCCACTTCTTCAGACCTGATAAAAAGGACAGGCCAAGAAGCAACTAATTATATGGACGAAGCACACAAGGAAACAAACCAGAGAATAAGCCAATGGGGAAAATTTGATAGAACAGAAGGATAGCAAGCGCCACTAATCATGTTTTTAGAAGATGTCAGAATTGATTGTCGTTGTTTAGCGGTTTCCTTCTAGAATGAAACGTTCCACCCTGCAGAAAAGCTCATAAACAACTCAAAATAGCTTCGGGATGTCCCTGAAGCCAATCAGATTCACTAGGTCCCTCGCTCCCCAAATGTGTGTGAGTGTGTGTGTGTGTGTGTGAGTGTGTGTGTGTGTGTGAGTGTGTGTGTGAGTGTGTGTGTGTGTGTGTGTGTGTGTGTGTGTGTGAGTGTGTGTGTGTGTGTGTGTGAATGATGAATGCACCTCTCAGACAAGCCAAGCTACAAGGAAGACTCTCAGACAGTCCAGCTGCCTGCAAGAAGCAGATAGCTACTTTCCAACAGGTTCGAAAGGACACTCTTCAACCTGTTGAGCTGCCTGCAGGCTGCGCAATGCACTCGGCTTCCTAGCTTTTGTGACACCCATGCTGTGGTGGGCTGTGGGAGACCTTTTAGGGTGAGTGGGGGGTGGGTTTCAGGTTCCAAAGAGGATGTGTGGAGTTTGGGGTCAAGGAGGAGACACAGTCTGGGGGTGAATAGGGAAGGCTTCCAGCAGCCTTTAATTGAGAAAAGATTACACCTTTTATACTGTATAGCTGCACATAGGATTAAATGGGAGACAAGGAGCATGTGAGCTGGGGTGTGGCTTGAAATCAGGAGTAGAGGAATCTAGCCTTGACCTTGACAGTAGGCAACACTCACGTGTTAATAGAGGGCCACACATTCCTCTTGTTGCCAGAGATGAGGAGAGAATGTTATGAGGAGAGAATGTTTGCTTTAGCAAGCAGGAACTTTCCTCAAGCCCCCAAGGGAATGGGAAAGGAGACCTTATCCAAATGTCTGACCTTGGAAAGGACTTCTGGGGAGCAAACATTATACTGCAGTTTCTTAGTCTTACTATGTGGACCTGTTCCCTTCATAACAGTCCCAAAAGGGAAGGTCCTGGTGTCTTAGTCTTTTCCCATCATACCGTACCATTCTGATTTCTCTGAATTTATTATCTGAACTCTTGCCCTTAATGACCTCAGGCTTCCTCAGGCTCTGGATCTGAATTGTAGGTATTTCATCCTCAGGGTCAGGTGTGTCTGGTAAATCTCTAACTTTTCTGTTCTTGGTGTAGTTAGGAGGGCACAATGGGATTCCTGGTTCCATGGTGGCAGGAATTTTTTTCCCGGAAGAATTATTTTGTTTAGAGAGGCTATTATTGTACACATTTTTATCCTTTACCAAAGCCCATACAAAATTTCTCAAAGGGAAAGGCATTAATATTGGGAATCATTAAAAGTGAAAGTAAAAAGATGCTGGAGAATTGTGGTCTGCAATATCGAAATGCTGGAACTTTGTCAAGCAGCAATGTGGTCCATGCTAGTCTGCTTTGGTGATGCAACTGTTTTTGAGTCATTTCCACACCTGTGAGTCACTCCTCACTCATATTCCTTTAAATAAAACTCATTGGTTCACCAAATTAGTTCACTTCATTGGTTCACCACTGTTGTGCCAGGTTCTTGGAGCCCCAGAGACTAACCCAAGGAGTCGACACTCTGATACAAAAGCAAAAGGTTTCTTTTTATTGCTCAAGCTGGCCAGCTTGGATCTCACTGCTGCATGGTGGCAAATGAGATGCTAACCAGCCAAAAAGAGAAGCTTTTAAAGGGGCAGACCATAATGTTGAAGGCCACAAATTTCAGAGTTTCCATGATTACTTAAAGTCATACAAAGTAGAGAGTATAAACAGTAGCTGTATATTTTAAGTGAGATACATTTGAGTGAGATAAGACAGGGCATGGGCTTGCAGGATTACAGGGTCACAGGGTCTGTCAGTTATTCCCTGGGCTGGGGGATCTTTATGACCAGCAATTAGCAAAGGAATTTTAAGAAGAGTGGTGGACAGTTACCTCCCCTTCTCTGAGAGCAGGGGATCAGGCACCAGCCTTGGCACTCCTGATTTAAGGAGTTAAATTTTCCTTTACTATTAGAAGTTCCTGCTGGGTGGTGGTGGCGCACGCCTTTAATCTCAGCACTCGGAAGGCAGAGGTAAGCGGATCTCTGTGAGTTCGAGGCCAGCCTGGTCTACAAGAGCTAATTCCAGGACAGCCTCCAAAGTCACAGAGAAACCCTGTCTCGAAAAAACAAAAAACCAGAAAAACCCCAACCATTAGAAGTTCCCCTTTCAGAGCCTAAGTTTTAAAACTTTTATTAATTTTAATTTTTGGTTTCTCAACCACATTCTGGTGGTGTCCATGTTTTGTTTGGTCTGAGGTGGGGCCCCTTTCTGGGGTGAGCAGATGTGTGTGAGGTGCATCTGCACAGGGAGACTGTCACACAGGCGCCCACGTCCCAGATTTTAGGGTAGCCACAACTGCCAAGCATCCAGGTGTACTTATTTAATGTGTATGTGTTCTTCTTCGTGCAGAGGTCAGAGGACAATTTGGAGGAGTCAGGCTTATGTAGTGAGTGCCTTTACCACTGGAGCCATCTTTCTGGCTCCTAATATTTTGTTCAGTTTTATTTAATTAAAAAACGTTTATTATCCGATTTTGTGTAAGAAAGCTTTGTTGTTGGCCCTCTCCTGCCACCTTGTGGTCCAATAAAAACTGCTTGGCCTCTACACTATGGATCTCTGGGAAGAAAAATTTTCTGATCTTTTAGTTGGCAGGAAGGTGAAGGGTTGGAGGTCCCTGTGTAGTAGTGCATAGGATCCAAGCTCAGACTCATTCTTCTGTACGCTGGGCCGAGATTACACTCTGTGTCCGTATGCTAGCAGTGGCGGGCGACGTGGACAGTATTTGCGAACACAAATCCCCGTAACCTCCACTCCACGCCCAGAGGGGGTCTCACTGTGTAGTCCGAATGACCTGGAAGTTGCTGGCTTTGAACTTACAGAAATCTTCCTGCCTCTGCTCCTTGAGTGCTGGAATTAGGGGTGTATACCACCACGTCTGGATACGTTCTCTCTTTAAACTGCATTTTACACTTTTTGCACGAGTCCACGCGGGAGTGCCATAGTACTTTGTTGGAGTTCAGAAGACGACGTGAGAAAATAGGTTTTCCACCTTGTGGGTCCTCGAGGTTCAAACTCAGGTAGTCAGGCTTGGCAGCAAAGCCATCACACCGGTCCAAACTATTATTTTGACATTCACAAATTCATATGTAAAACCAGCTATTTGACTCTTTCCCTTCTGGTTCACAGGCTCAGAGTTGGCAGCTGAGGCCAAGAGCCACTCAGGCTTCCAGTTTATCCATTGGAAGGAAGGCTTCTGAGTGCAGAAAGACGCCGCTATCCGATCCGGACAGCCGTGAATAAACTCTGCAGCGAGTATGCTCCTATCCTAACTCCAGCAGGAACGCTGGTACAATACACCCACCAAAAGCCGGCCGGGAGCCCCAGATCCTGTTCCGGCTTTACCCGTCACTCAAGGCCACGGGGGCGGAGCCTGGGTGCGGAAGAGGACGCTGTCCAATGAGCACGCGCGGGTCGGCTCCGTCGCGGGACCTGGGTCTCTCGCTGCGCCCCCTGCGGGGGATTTGACTGGGCCGCGGGCCGCGGGTGCCCCGCTCCCGTGGAACGGTGACGTCACGGCCGGCCGCCGCCAGGAACCGGAGCCTGCAAGGCCCGCGAATGGTGAGTGCGGCGGGGTCTGGAGGTCCCGACGTCCGGGTGGAGTAGCTGTTGGACCCGGCTGGGGCGGGGCTCGGGCCGCCTCGAGCCAGCTAGGGGTCCGTGTCACGGACGTCTCCGGTGCCGCTCGGCTGGCTGGTTCGCTTTCGACTCGGCCGGGTTCGGCGTGTCCGGCTTCTGTTCGGCTCGGCTCGGCTCTGTCCGCCCGGCCGTCGTTCGCCTCGGACGGCCAGAGGCGGCAGCTGGACCCCGGGACCCCTTCGCCTGCCCAGGGCTGGCGTTGTCTTCGGTTTGTGCAGTGACGGCGGCAGCTGGTGATGAGGCCCAGGGTTCCGGTGCCAGTCCCCAGCCGGTCCTCGGCGCTTGGGAAGCATCCACTCAGATGCTGAGGTCAGTCTGCGTGTGAAGTGAATCTGGGTTTGTAGGCCCCATTCCATTTCCCAGTTCACAAAAACATCCTCCACTTGCCCTTCATTTGACTTCTCAAATTGCTTGCTTCCCGAAGTATTGGATGACACTTTGTGGTCTTTTTAAAAGATTTGTTTTCTAGTCAGGCATGGTGGCTTGGGGACACCGATGGAGGAGGAACACAAGTTCGAGGCCAGCCTGCAGGTCCCAGCAATCTTCCTGTCTTTAACCTGCTCAGGGATGCAGGGTTACTGGGATGCAGGCTGCTCTTCTGTCCTCTTCCCTTTCCTCTCCCCTCCCTGTCCTTCCTCTCTTGTCACTCAGTCACACTTTTCTCATACAGTTAAGAATCCTTTACCCTGCCCTGCGGGGGACATACGGGTTGTCTGCCGTGGCTGCGTGTGAAGGTGGATCAGAAAGGCTGCGGGTGAAGGTGGCTCTGATCAGAACGAGGCTGAGGAGCAGGCACCTCTGGCCTGGGGCTGCTGGGGTCCTTTGTGTGTCCTGGAGAAGCATGGCTGAAGAATGCCTGGATGAATGAGGAGTTGGCATCAGCAGAACTTTGAAAACAACCGAGTTTCCTTGACACTGTATACCTTTGAAGAAGGGAGAAGGATGTTCCCGTCTCTGCCCACCCTGACGGTCCTCATCCCGCTGGTCTCACTGGCAGGCCTGTTCTACTCCGCCACTGTGGAGGAAGGATTCCCTCAGGGCTGCACCAGCGCCAGCAGCCTGTGTTTCTACAGCCTGCTCTTGCCGGTCACGGTGCCAGTGTACGTGTTCTTCCACCTGTGGACCTGGATGGGGCTGAAGCTCTTCAGACATAATTAATGCAGCCGTTCTCACCCCCCACCCGACCTCTGTGATGAGCCGCCCTTGCACAGGGCCTTCCTGGACATTGGTTCTGTCCTCAAGGGCTGCAGATTCTGATGTCAGTGCTGTAGCAGAGTAACTTTCAATAAAATGTCTTGGGCGAGTGGAATACCAGTGGTCTTTATCCGAAGACTATTTCTTCTCTTCTTGAGCTTTCATTATGTGTCTGGATGTGGGTATGTGCACATGAGTGTGGGTGCCCAAAGAGGCCACAAGTGACGGGGTGCTGGGAGCTGAATTTGGGTTCTATGTAAGGGTAGCAAGTATGTGCTCTTAACCCCTGAGGCCTCTCTCAGACTAACTTCAAACTGGGGGAAGGATGGCCTTGACCT